>NC_055686.1:5302220-5422982 GCF_017639745.1 Melanotaenia boesemani
TGCAACAGTGGTCAGGGGTGGAGATGACATAATTAGTCTCGTTCAAGAGCTGCTTAACCACGTAGGGTCCCGATAACTTTGCATCTAATGTTGTCCCTGTCACTGGAAGCAAGACCACCACTTGATCTCCCTCCTGGAACTGAAGAACTGTCATTTTCTCATCATAACGTCGTTTCATTTTACTCTGTACTGTTTTTAATGATGCAGCAGCGAATTCGGGTGAGCGTCTTAAACTCTCCCTGAATTGAGTCACGTATTCAGAGAGGTTTTCTCTGGGAGACACCGGAGTTTCGAGTAATTTTTCTTTTAATATTTTTAAAGGTCCTCGCAGCTCATACCCGAAAATGAGGTCTGCGGGGCTGAAACCTAACGACTCCTGTTGAGATTCTCGGGCCGCAAACAGGAGAAATGGAATTCCTTCATCCCAGTTCTTTCCCTCTGTCTTACAATACTTCCTTAGCATGGATTTTACTGTCTGGTGCCATCTTTCAAGTGCTCCCTGACTCTCTGGGTGATAAGCAGTGGAAGTCACGTGCCGAATGTTAAGGTCCGCTAAAACCTGTTTAAACATGCGTGACGTAAAGCTGCTCCCCTGGTCTGTCTGGATGATGTGCGGTAATCCAAAGACAGAGAAGAACTTTAGCAAAGCTGCTGTTACCGATGGAGACGTTATCCGGTGTAATGGGATGGCTTCCGGGTAGCGTGTAGCGGAGCACATTAAGGTCAGGAGGAACACATTCCCTGATCTGGTTCAGGGTAATGGGCCTACACAGTCCATTATCAAGTGTTCAAACGGGTCAGACACAGCGGGGATCGGATGCAGAGGAGCACGGGGAATCTTCTGGTTCAGTTTACCAACTATTTGGCAGATGTGACAACAGCGGACATGTTTAACTACGTCTGCTTTCAGACCGGGCCAGTAGAAGTGTTTTAATATTCTTCTACAGGTTTTGTTTACTCCAAGATGACCCGACCAGTGGTTATCGTGAGCCAACTGCATAACTTGCAGACGAAAGGGAGCCGGCGTCACCACTTGTTTCTCTACATTCCAGTCTATCTCTGGAATCACAGCCGGACACCACTGTCGCATCAACACCCCATCTTGTACATAAAATGCTCGGTCACTAGTCGACAGTCTGTCAGCACTCACCACCTCCTTTAATCACCGGCGTAGCGTAGGATCCTCTGCCTGCGCCGCACACAGTCGCTCATGGCTGATTGACAGACGGAGAGCAGCTGGGGACGGCGGAACCGGCTGAGCTTTTAAGCCATCCCTGCCTTTCTTTCCGGTAGTGCCTCGCTACAGGTCAAATCATATCAAATCAAACTTTATTTATAAAGCACCTTTCATGCCACAGGCAACACAAAGTGCTTTACGTGATTAAAAACATTTATGCATATAAAACAAAACAAAGTAGGAATACATAACAATAGAAACACTCACCAAAATATTTCACACAGCTGCACGCACACACACGCACACACACACACACACACACACACACACACACACACACACACACACACACACACACACACACACACACACCAAGTAGCCTTCCCTCCCCATTCTATACAAACATGATTCTCTTATTTCTGTCTCGAACTGAATGTTATTAAAAATACTAGAAGTGATAAGCATCTGGCCTGATGCTGCTGTGAGGAAACAATATCAGTGTCATGGGGATCCATCCACACCAGGGGCCAGTCCACCCATGTCAAACAGCGGCAACCACCCCCATCAGAACAGACCGGGGGCCCACACCACAGCCAAAAGGCCACAGTGCAGGGCCCCAGCCACCCCGATAGGTGCAATCACCATGACAGCAGCCCCCAGACCAAGCAGGCAAAGTCCCCCGACGTGGAGGATCCCCACGAGGACAACACTGGAGTTAAAACGCTGTCCACCTCTGACTCCCGAAATGCTGGCACAAACGGTATAGACTTGGATATGTCAAATGGAAGAGTAGACGTGGCAGAGCTCTGGGATCCAACCCAATTCCCAGGACTCTGCTTGGTGGCAGATGCGGCCTGAGCTTCCAGCTCCAGGCGACGCATACGGAGGGCTTTGACCGCTTCGATTTCCATCCTGCGGATGTCCAGCTGCATTTGCCGTTGTTGGACTTTCTCTTGGGCTTCTAGTTGTAACCTGGCCAACCGTACCCTCACTCGGACGTCAGCTGGGGAGGCACTTGAGCCACTTCCAGAGAGGAGTGGATCAAACCGGGGCAAGGTGACAGGAGTCACAGGCCTGTCATCTCCCCCAGCGTCCTCCTCCTCAGGAGTATCAGAGCCACTCTGATCCCCACTCTTCACCAGGCAGGCCCGCCACCATAGGCACAACTGGATCACCCACAGCACCATCCTCTGCCCAGTGGCAGAATGTGTCTCTCCACCAGACCAGCAACCACCAAAGCCCTCAAGTCCCTTTTAATTATCTGTTTCGGCCTTGGGATGTCATAATGATCAGCGATCACAGCCAGGTCGTCTTTGCGACACAATACTATTTGGTCCAAAGACGGGTTCTCATGGAACTACTCAAAATCAAACCATTTCCTACTTACCACAATCCTCCCACAATGCAGAGTAGCAAAAAGAAAAGACTTACCTGCTTCACACACATACAACGCGGCTGCTACCAATTACACAAATGGGACCTAATCAAATATTTGTTATCTCAATAACCTGATTAAACTCCTGGACAAGCCCCCACTTTGTTATGACCCCCTTTTAGTCTAGGGGAAAAGGGTCGATAACAAACTGGACCGGACTTCGTCAAAATAGTATAAATAAAAGTATTTATTAAAACAATTAAATAAATACATATTCTTAAAAACAAAAATACAAATACCGGGTTCAATAAACAAAGAATGAGTTCTTATAAACAAAATATACCATGTCCGGTTACAAATAACAAAGTGTCCAAATAACAACTGAGTATTACTAACTGAAACCTCCTCCTATTGAGGGTTCCGATAACTTTAACAACGGAAAACAAACTACGAAACTTCCTATAAACCAAACTTCGCATACAAGTATCAAACATAAACTGAAATAGAAATAGTCTTTTCTGTAAACCACAATTTCTGTCAATTAGAAAAGCTCTCACAAATTCTACAGCCACTTCTAAAACCCACACAGGGACAACACACGAAAGAGTCTAAGCCAAAGCCGGCAAACTGTGTGCCCATGATACACAGTCACCCAGAATAATGGTGAAGCTGGCTTTTATCCACGAGGCACCGCCCCTTCCAGGAAGGTCCAGCACTGCAGGCGACCAATCCTGGCGGAGGAGAGGGGGGGAGAGGAGCAGCTGCTGATGGCAGTCGTCAGGTCACAACGAGACACAGCTGGATCCAATTCCGGCACCAGGCTGACAGGCCGAGGGCCGTAACAGCTAACTAATTATGCTTCACATGACTCTTCGGGATGTAAATCTAAGGCTTTCATTGACATTTTTCCTTAAATAGGCATTTATTTTTTGGCTTGTATAAACACTGTCATTATTAACTGGACTATCATAAATTTGTTTTAATGGGATCACAGTGAATTAGCTTAAATTGATTATGTCTATAAAGTGCCTCTAGATGACTGTTGTGAATTGGCATTATACAAATAAAGCTGAACTAAAATTGAACTCTTTTGACAGTAATTCTATTGTAATATGGGTTGTTGGGATTTGGTTTTAGTGCATGCAGTAATTATCCAATTATCCAGTAGATCCAAAGATTAAACATTGAAAGGAAGAAAGTCTGTCTTGTGTCTCCTGTACTGATTCATCTCCCCTGCAGAGTTATCCACACAGCTTCTTGTCCATCTCTGATACTCAGAGTTGTGTTGGAAGCTAGAGGTGTACAGTAAGTTTTAGTTCTTTGATGGGTCAAATCCCAACAAAAAGTTGTTAAAAGCTTATTCAAGGACTAAGAAAATATTTTAGGTGGTTGTTAAGGTGTATTTTATTCTTCATATTGGCTCTTTCTTTCTTTGTTTGTGATGGCACTGAAACTAAGTACTGTATCTGTTGGAGGTGCCCTGATCCAGGTGCAAGCAGTGGGGGGATCGGTCCAAGATTCTGGAATATTATTCCCCAAGACTTACACTCCATCACTGACCTGCTTCCATTCAAAGCCAAACCCAAGCCCAATTTATTTAAAAATGCCTTTGACTTTTTGTACTTTGATACTTTGCTTTAATGTGTTTTGCATTTATTTGTTTTTATGACGTGAAGCACTTTGTTCAACTTGAGCATTGTTGGAAGGTGCTATAGAAGTAAACTTTTAGTTATTCCCAGTCTCACGTGACTGCAGGTGTGTTTTCTGAGCACCAGAGGATGGAAACAGAGAACAGGTTGAACAATAAACACAGAGGCTTTCAACAATGTCTGCACCATAATGGCAGTGCTGTGGTTGCTTCGGTGGAACAATGGTTTATGATGCTTTGGAGTCTTTACTGCTGATGAGTGTCACTGCTTGTTTTTCCGCAGCATGTGGCATGCTGTTGGTTCACGTCCAGCAGTTTGATGTTGTCTCTGTTTCTGCAGCCAGCAGGAAAACCACCATGCTCGAAACACTGAAGGAGAATTTATTTATTTGATTGTGTTTTTTGAAGATCAAAGAAAGCAGAGCTACGATGCTGGTTGACTCGGCCAACTTAGTAATAGATTCAATCATTGATGTCAAGCTGAATGGTTGATATGTTTTTTTTTTCTGTTATGACAAAGTCGTATTTATTACGTTACAGACAAATCTTTTATTTCTTATCATACGTGAATATCTTGGTTGATATGGACTAATATATTTAGGAAAACAGATCACCTTTAGCTTTGAATCTTTTATCAGGTAATGTGGTCTGTCGTGTCAAGTACACAAGATTAATTACAGTCCCAATCACACAGATAATTAGCCTTTTATGTTATATAAGTACCCTATATGCAGTCTGCCATCATTTTTATATAAAATCAACCACCAATGGCCATGTAGGGGGCAGTGTGGCGTTCAGTACCTTGACATTTTGATGTGTGAACACACCTGGATCAAACTGAATGACCACTCTACCAGTTAAACCACAGCTGTAGATAGCAAAGATTAATTACAGCCTCTTTTTCTTGGTTTTCCTATTTCGTTTAGGACTTTAAAAGCTATTTTAAATGCGTTTATTGATATTAGGACAATAAAGATTTTAGTGATAAAGTGGACTAGAGTCGTTGCTCCCTGACCTCTCCTCTATGTAAAAAGAACATTTGCCTGTTCAGATTTATTGCACAACTCCTCATGCAAGCATGCAAATCAACTTCATTGTCTGTCATCCTGACATATTCACATCATTTGTCACCCTGAAACACACATTAAGCATCATTATATTCATGGATCAGACACCAGTGAACAGCAGTCTGCCAGTTTCAGGACGCTGGAGCCGGACGATACAAACACTGCTGTGGAGGTGGGTGCTTGCTGGTAACTTAACAATTTAAAGTTCAAATTTTAGGATCTGTGATGTGACATTTTCATCTACAAAAGAAGAATTAATCTAAGATCTTGTTACATTTACTGCTACTTTATTAAAATATTTATAAAATATTGGATATTGACAACCTTTCCAATTGTTGTAAATGGGATATTCTTTCTTGCCTTAAATGGGATTTTCAAAACTGTGAGACCATGATCTTTGATCCTGCTGTAATAAATCTGTTGATCTTCATATTTTTTTTATCTGGTATCATCATCTGTTAAATAACTTGATCCTTCAGCAAAATCTAACAAAACTGTTGCATTTCCATCAGCCTTTTACAAAACAATGATTGGAATGTTTATTAATGTGTACATTTGTAATTAAATTAGTTTCAATTGTTCTGATCATAATAGAGGTCAATTGAGGCTGCATTCAGCGTGGGTGGGGTCGTCTTAGCAAGGTGGCTAGTAACTAACGTTATTGGTTTGCGACACACGAGGAAAAACAATGGAGGACGCTGAGCTTGTGATTTACATGTTGCTTGGTTTAATGCCAACGTTGTTATCCGAAGTCACAGCTTCAGTATTTTAAAGATGGCGGGTCGGGAGTCACTCGCATGACTCATCCCATGACATCAATTCTGGCCAATAGTGGCCTGCTATCTCGACATGTCGCCAATTTCAGTCCAGCTCCGCACTTCAGAACCACAACGGAGTACGTGCCAAAAATGTATCTACTCATTCCAGGAAAATCCTGATGGGAACACAAAGTTGAGAGGTGTGGTGTCGGGCTGGGCCAAGTGGGTACTAGTGGGAAAGGGCCAATAGAAGCCGGAACCTTAGATTTATGTCACACTTAAACTTACATTAATTTTATTTTCACCAGAAAAAGTAAAGTTTTGTACTGGGGGAAAAAAATCCAGTTTTTGTTGTTTAGAAACTACTAAAAACCATCCTCTCTGGTTTTATTAAAGAAATATCTTGGTACCAATTTCCCCCCATGCTGGCAAAAAGACAAAACAAGGTTTTAGTGAGTCCTCCTTAAACAGGTTGCTGCTCTTTAGAAGTAGTTAATAAAAAAAATCAAACAATTAGAGTCTGGAAACAAATTAATTAGATTTTAATGTAAAATCTGCTGTTGTGGTCGAATATTATAATATTACTAAATAACCAAGGAATATGCAGATTACATGTAACAAATAAAAATTGAAATAAAATGTAAGAAAGGAGTGACTGACTGAATTAAAAACCTTGGTTATTATTTAACATATAAGTTTAAAAAAAATAAAATAAATTTGAGAAAGTTGAGAAAAATCTACCATCATCTAACAAAAAAGAATGGAGTGAATCTTCCAATCAATTCAGTCCCCAGTCCTGAACAAGCACAAAGTGGCAGTCAAAAAGAAAACTCCAATTTAACAGGAAGAATCAGTACATAAGTATATTGACCCCATTGCCAAGAAAAAGTAAATATCACCTACATAGAAATGGAAGCATGTTAAGAGGGAAAAGCATCGGTCCAAATACAGAACCCTGAGGAGCTCCATGACTTACTCTGCTGTGTGAGGAAGTCATATTTACAAGGACTTTGACACCACATTAATCCCTGCAAAGGGATTAATAAAGTATTTTTCATTTCATTTCATTCATTCATTTAATTTCATTTCATTCATTCTTAAGTGTAATTTCTCTTGTTCACTATCAGTTTATAAGGACATTTATGTGTTGAACCTGCTTCACAGCACAGGTTGTAGATCGTCATTGATTTTGGAAGCTGTAACATTTCAGATGTCTTCTCTTCTCTTCAGGTCTTCACCTTCCCAGCAAACAATCACTATGTCTGTTAACTCCTCCTTCAACTCCTCCCTGGATCTGGTACATTCTCTCTGTTCCAACTCCACTGCTGGTCATTCAATCCTCAATGCCCTGTATGCCACTAGACTCATCCTCTTAGTACCCATTTCCATCTTTGTCCTCCACCTGGGCATCAAACAGTGGCGGCAGCATCTTTATTTCAAAACAGGGAGCCACTCTGACATCTTCACCTACAACCTGGCTGTTATGGAGCTGATATGGAGTTTGGGGGCAGTTTTTCTATATTGGGGAATTTTATCTAATTTCCCAAGTACAACGATAGTAGCATATTTTCTTGGCTCCATCGTTTACTTTGGAGAGACTGGCTTTCACGCCTTAACCTGTGTGGATCGCTATCTAGCTGTTGTTCATCCAGTAACATATCGAGAGCTACGAAACACTCGTGGTGTCACCATCAGAAACGTTGGCATATTTTGTGATTGGCTGTTGGTGTTATTGTGGACCTCTATTTCACACTTGTATGACAATACTTTATTAGTTGTCCTGTCTTTCAGTTTATTTGTCATCTTCTTGGTTGTTGTCTCTTTCTGCAGCCTTTCTGTTCTCTATGTGCTCTTTCGTCCAGGCCCGGGGGCAGGAGGCGGGAACAGGGGCCATATTGACCAATCAAAACAAAGGGCGTTCTTTACTGTTATGGCCATAATGGTTGTACTGAGTTTGATTTTTTTGGGATTGCTTGTTTCCACTGCACTGAGGGTGTTCCAAGTGTTGTGCCAACGTATCAGCCCTGCGGTGCATTTCTCTCTGATGTGGCTTACTCTGCCCAGCAGTTTGGTTTTACCACTGCTTTATCTGCACAAGACAGGAAAACTACCATGTGGACACCAGGGTGGTAGTTAAAGAGAACAAGTGGAGATTTAAGTTCATAAAAGTTTACCGTTGTATGGTTGTTTAACAAGCAGATAATGCAAAGAACTTAAGATTTGATGATATTGAGTCCTGTATAGAGTTTGGTACAATCTTTAATCATGTAATAGCGTTAGTTTAGACACTTTCAGACATTTAAGTTTCAAAAACTCCTTCTGGAGACTTTATCCTATTGTTCTAAAAACTGGTCAAGGGGTTCTTAAGATATATTAAAAGGTTTTGTTTCTCCCCTCGGCTGTTGCTTATATGTTGGTTCTATATTAGTTCATGAGTATACTTTGTAGTTGGTATCCTTTTCTTCATTTTTGAATGACCAGATGTTTGATTAGTGTAGCATTTCACATTTGGAGAATCTTCATTCAGTTGTTTAATTTTAAATAAATGTATATATAAATAAATACAGCCTCTATTACCTATAGCCATGTAAAAACACAGGCAACCAGGAAACAGGTGGAGACTGAAGTTGAAAGCTTTGCAACAGTAATCTGATTACAGGCAGCCAAGTTTTAACGATTGGCTTGAGAAATTAATGTAATTAAAACAGCACTATACTACACCAAAGCAACGAAGGAATACAATTTGCCTGATCCAAATATATTTAAGAAAAAAAACACCTGTATTTCTGCAGTCAAGAACCAGCTTTGTGTTCAGGTGCTGTTCATTTGGCCATTGAAACATGTTGACTCGTATTTGTCATGATCTGTTGTTCTTTGAGTTTATTGTTCCACTTTATCACCATCATAACTTTTGATGTCATGTTTTTCTTCAAATCTGTTTAGTTACTCTTGCCTTGTTTTACAGTCATGTGTTCACAGATTGTGCAATTTCCTGTATTATTTTAAAAGGACTCTTCATTTATTAATTTCTGTTAGTTGTTCTCCTGCTCTGGTTACACCTGCTGTCTGTTTAAATTAAATTAAATTAAATTAAAGCAAATGGAAAATATTTTATTCATGCCCTGAGAGACACACAATGTTGTATTGGGGTTTGTGCTTGTTTTCGTTGTTGATTTCTCAAAAAAATAAATGGAAATAATTCTTTATTCATTCACAGTCAAGTCTTTTTCCACAGGACGGTGGCTGCTGGCAGGAACAATCTCCTGGGCTGTGTCTGAATGTGCACCCTAGTCCCTACATAGTGCCCTATATAGGGGTCAAGCCATTTTGTCAGAGTGTCTGAATGTCCAGAGAGAAAAAAGTAGGGCACTCAAAATTACCCACAATGCATGCTGAAAAGTAGTGAGCATCGATGGTCACTAGACGGGTCAATATAGACCACAATGCATTGCGGGCATAATCTCAACATGGCGCAAGGAGGTGAAGAAATTGAGCTGCGTGAAATGACCTATAAGCAAACAAACAAGGAATAAAATACAACATAAGGAATAAAAATAAAAATATTTACACATGACTATGGATTGGATTTGGATTGACATCTTGATGCAGGTTGTGGTTGCTGTGGTGATAGCTGGTAGTCACGTGGTTTGCGGCTACGAATAAATAGGCAGCTTCGTGTTCGAATCGCCAAGGGAATGAGTCACTATTTAGTGTGCTATGTAGTGCAGCCCTATGTCGTGAACGAGGGGTTGAATCGATCTAATCTGTTAACTGTACCTTGTATAACTCAGAATACAATAGTGACCAGTGTAAACTTTATAAAACTGCTGTACTAAATGTTAGATCTCTGTCCAACAAGTCACTGTTAGTTAATGACTTCATCATTTCTCAGTTTAGATTTTCTTTTTCTAACAGTAATATGGTTAACAGAAGACACAAGTGCTACAGTTCTTAATGAAACAGAACCCCCTCATTTTAGTTTTATGAATAAATGTCGAATTGGGAGGAAAGGGGGAGGAGAAGCTGCCTTATTTAAAGATTCATTCCAGTGTAAAGAGATTTCATTTGCTGATTTCACTTCTTCTGAATATCTTAGTTTTATTTTAAGGGGCATTCCTAAAATCCTATTTCTAATCATCTACAGACGTCCAGGACATTGTGTAAATTTTATTGATGAATTTTCTGAATTATCTCTCTACTGATTTTAACCATTTCATCTTAACTGGGGATTTTAACATTCACATAGATAACATGATGGATGGTAAAGTCAAGGAATTTTGTTCCATATTGGATGTTTGGTTTGTGGCAACATGTAAAAGAACCGACCCACATTCGAGGTCACATTCTGGACCCGGTTATTTCAAAGGGTGTTGATATTTCTTCTGTTGTGGTCACTGACTTGGCCTTGTCTGACCATTTTTGTATTTTGTTTGATTTACTGATCACTCAGAATGTCCAACCAACCTGCTCCTCGGTTAGGAAGAGGTACATTAATGAAAGAACAAGTGCTAAGTTTGTGAAGGCCATTGCTGTGTTACCAACAACCAGTGCAGAGTCAGTTGATGGACTCCTGGATCATTTCAGTCTGAAAGTCTTGAATGTAATGGATGCTGTTGCACCGATAACAATCAAGAGCACTTTGATCAAACAGAAAACACCATGGAGAAACACCACTGTGGTTACCAGCCTAAAAAGAGAATGCAGAAAAACTGAGCGGAAATGGCAGAAAAATAAACTTCAAATTCACTATGAGATGTACCAGGGGCGTCTCCCGCTTTTGAGGACACCCTGGGCTTAGCCCGGGGAGCTTTTATTTATTTATATATACATATATATATATATATTCAGGAGTGTATATATATATATTCAGGAGTATTACATTTGAATATAAAATTTCTTTAAGTTGATCACACACAAGAGATTCAATAATTTTTGACAAAATGCACAAATTTGATATTGACCTGTAGTTCCTTTTAAAAGAGGAAAAGAGGAACAACAAAAGCTGACTTCCATTCTGATGGAATTTCTTTACTTTTGTGAAGGCCCCGCTCTTCAGTGGTGGCGTGAACCCTGCTCTAGGCCAGAGAGCCGTTGCTAAGGCAACGGACAGGGAGCAGAGGCCCTTATCTCGACAGATAACTCACACCTGCTGGAAACCCCCGCTTTCTGCTCTCAGTGAGTGAAGGAGGGAGAGAAGTTTTATTAAAGTTTGAATCTATGACTGTTATGGCACACATGATGTGAGATGATGTTTTTAATCAAAAACTGAGTTTATGGACTGCCTGATCAATACTCAGTTATGTTTTTCTATGTGTTATGTATTACCTATTCACATTTCATATATTCCTGTTTGCTTGCTTCTTTACATTATTATCCTTAGATTTAGTGATGTTCATTAGGTTTTGGTTTTGATTAAAAGAGCTACAGCTTAGTTGTTATTATTCTGTAGCTTACAGAGAGTGCATTCACAAATAAGATACAAATAAGAGACAGAGTTTTTTACACTACTGAAGAAGTGAAGAGAGGCCCAGAAGATCTGGGAGTCTAAGAAGGGAGTAACCTGTTATCTGCTCGCTCCGAAGCAGAGCGGAATTCCCCAGCAAAACCCAGAAAATATTAACAAGCAGCCTTTGTGTGAAAAACTGTAAGGATAGATAGATAACGGGGCAGGGAAAAGTTTCTTCTTTTCCTTCAGCTCTGATGCAACCCAGAAGGAGGGACCACTTTGCAGATGCCCACATATGCTTTTTCCGCTGATGGAAAAATACTAAGTGGGTTGGTTTTGGGTGTTTTTCTGTTAGTGGGAAGGTACCAGATGGGATGGTTTTTAAGTTATGTATATATACTGGTGGTTTGTGAAGAGAGAGAGATTGTCCGGAGATTTTACGGAGATTTTGAGGAGCTGCGGCGGAGGACATGCAGAGATTTTTGGACCTTCATCCCTTCACTGGGATAGATTTTGCCCTTCTTACCAAGGGAGATTGAATTATTATTAGAGAAGATGTAGACCGCGAAAGCGGAATCACCCATTGAGGGAAACTTTTTACTTTATACTTGTTTCTTATATTCTGCTTTTCAACCCTCACTGAAAGGGAAGCCCGAAAAGGGAATTTTATAACTTTTTCTTTCTTTTTATTTTATTCTTTCTGTATTTTACCAATAAAAGAAAACTTGAATAAAAGGGTTATAGTTAACTTCGGTTAACTTCCCAACCAGACTTATTTCTCTTATATTTGCCCACATCCACTGAGGAGAGGAGAGGACAACACAACGAGCAGGTGAGCCCCAGATTCCCCAACGCCCGAAGAGACATAAGAATTCGCTAGATTATTATTTCGATGCCAGGTAGTGATCCTGTTAGGACGATAGTACGGTAGCTTCATACTCCTAGACCCAAAGGCTGGCTTATCTACCAGAATAACTCCTCAGGTCTATCTCCGCATGAGCGGACGATAATAATCAGGAATTCTAAAGGGGTAAAAGTGCTTATTCTCGCGCCACAAGAATCGAGGTGGAAAGGTTCGCCCATCACTTCGCGACGGGAGTCTCACCGGTCGTTAAAGATCCAAGAGAGGAAACAACAGGACGTGAGCCTGAAAGGTCGGTCAAAGAACTGACAATAGGGTAAATATTCGTCACCGGTTTCAACACTTTCAATCGAAAGATTAAAAAGTATTGTAAGAGGCTGTGCAACAAAATTAGCAGCCTTTTTCAAATAATAAGGCTCTATCAAATCTGGTCCAGGAGGTTTTCTGTGGTTTTAACATTTGAGGCCTTATGCACTTGCTGCACAGTAAAAGGTACAAAATGAAAACATTTGGGGGTTTATACAGGGAGTTGTTGAAGCAGCTCCTATAGAGTCAAACAAAGAACCAGATGCCACAAAATGCTTGTAAAGTTATCTTTCTTTGACTTAGCTAAATAACTATTATTGTCCATGACTGATTCGGACACGTCTCCTACTGGCTCATCTAGTCTGTAACTAATCTTTGCTACCCTCTACAAAATAATGAAATCAAAAAACAGAAAACAAGTCAAGCTGATAATAATACAATGTTGTAATATAATACAAATTTTTTAAAATCAACATCTTCTAGCACAATAAAAGCATTAACCTTTCCTGGCTATCTGGCCATTCAGAAATGGGAAGAGTACTATAAACTACACAGGAGGTACATGAGATAAATACAACACCAGGTAATGAAAACTTTGAGTAATTAATAATAATTAAACAAAATGACATGAAAGAACAAAATAATATTTCCTAGAAAGCATTACTATTGAAGTATTTCCCATGTCATTTTTTTCTTAACAAGGGGTTTGCCCTGATTCGTTCCAGGGTACAAGACTGGAAAAAAAATATTCCAAAAGGGGTAAAGTACTGAAAAAGAACCGCTGCTATTGAGCATGAGCAATCATGATTCAAGATATGAAAACTTAACATGTTTTTGTTAAAATTTGTACTTAAACGTGCAGCCTTCATTTGTGTTGAGATGTTGCAGTTCAGTTGCATTAATTAATAACTAAGGATAACTAATGATAACTAATTCTAACTAAGGATAACTAAGGTTAGCAGCTTAGGTAGCACTAGCATACCTAAATAAAAATGCTGTATAAGTCAGAATGATTGTTGGCTATTGTAGACACTTACATTTCCAAACCCTGATTATAAGACAACCCCCAATTTCCATAACTAATCTTCAGAAAAAGACTATCAGTGTTTCCCCTGACATTATACCCCTACCAGATCAAACTGAACTATTCTGATTTCTATGTAATAGCAAGTCACAGCAGAAGTCCTTTAAGTCTCATTTGCTTACAGTAATAATAAACGGTTTATACTGAGTTCTTTTATTAAAAACTAAACAGTGTGGTGTTATTTAGCTGAGAAGCAACGTACTGTAATCTGACACCCAGTAACATAATTTGACGTTAGTGACAGGGCTTATCAGACCGACCCTCCAACCCATAGTCCAGCCCTGCTCTGCCCAGCGTTGCTCTGGATGTGAGCGTGAGTGAGTGTGCGTGTGTATAACCTGCGGCTGTTGAGAAATAACGGAGCGGAGCATCTATATAAGGTGATATATTGGTCTTTGCTGCCGGGGCTAGACTCAAAAGACCCGGGGCTAAAGCCCCGGAAAAATCGGCTGACAACGCCACTGAGCTGTACAAACAAAATGTCATGGTTCGTCTGATAAGGATCGGACTTACCAGCTTCCCTGAATGCACCCTCTTTCCCCACATTGATTGTTGATGCGCTTCACCTGTACAGCGCTCTTTAAATACCTGCCTGTGACAGCTTCTCTCCGCCAATCGTCTTGGTTCTTCCCTGCACGTATCCAGCCTTTAATTCTGCCTGCCTGTCTGCCTACCGTTTGACCTTGTTATTCTGGACCAGGATTTTCGTCTCTGCCTGCCCCCTGTCTGGTAACGCTGATTTGTTTGTTTATTGGATTCTTGGATTACTGACCTCAGGACCGTATACTGGATTTGGATTCTGGATCACAGACTTATCTTCTCTGCCTTGACGGAGATTTTCAGAAGCCCCCGCTTCTGTCATTTGGATTCCCTGACCCCACCAAGTTATTCCCTCACTAACCTGTTCTCTATTCAGCAGTTATCAACCCACCCCAGCGGACTCCTTGCTGAATCTTCCGGTCCTGCTTTTTCCGTTCTCCCCGACAACCCAACTACACCTGGTACGTGGAGTAACATTATCCAACATCATTGCCACTGACTTTCTGCCTACTTACACCTGTTCTCATACCCCCACAGAAGAGCTGACCGTGCGAGGCCAGATTGAACACCATTGCACATTCTTATTGTTCAATAAACCACTTTTTACCCAATCTCTGGAGCTCTGATAATTTGAGTCCTGTCTCTGGGTTTGTGACACAAAGCCTGTGTAACTATAACAATGAGCTGTGCAAGGCCAGAGAGCTGCATTTATCTGAAATGATTAACAGGAATGTCAACAATTCTCGCACTCTGTTTGCTATGATTGAAAAACTTACTAATCCTCCTATATAGATAAGCCCAGAGCTCCTTTCCACTGAGAAGTGCAACCAATTTGCCAAGTTTTTTAGCCAAAAATTAAAACAATTAGGCAAAATATTAATTCCACACAGTCAAACAAGAAAACTAGTCTGTGTCTAAAACCCGTAAATAATTCTGATATGTCGCAATTTAAAACGGTTGATTTAAAAATCCTACAAGAAACAGTTTGGCATTTGAAATCAACAACATGCATTCTGGACATGATACCATCCGACTTTTTAAAAACAGTTTTTACCTCAGTAGAAAGTGATCTCCTACTGGTAGTTAACAGCTCACTGGCATCAGGCATTTTTCCCAAGTCACTAAAGATAGCTGCTATTAAGCCACTCCTAAAGAAAAGGACTCTAGACGCCTCTATAATGAGCAACTATAGACCTGTCTCTAACCTCTCTTTTATTTCCAAGATTACTGAGAAAGTTGTATTTCACCAGCTTCATGACTTTTTAAATGAAAGTGGAAATCTTGATAAATTTCAGTCCGGCTTCCAACCTCATCACAGCCCTGAAACAGCTCTGGTCAAAGTGTTAAATGACATTCGGTTAAAAACTGATTCTGGTCAAGTATCAGTCCTGGTTCTGTTGGATCTCAGTGCTGCGTTTGATACTGTAGATCACAGAATCCTGTTGCACAGGCTGGAAAACTGGGTTGGACTTTCTGGAGCGGTTCTTAACTGGTTCAGGTCCTATTTAGAAGGCCGGAGTTATTTTGTTACGATCGGCAGCTTTGAATCTGAGCGAGTGGCCATGACTTGTGGAGTCCCCCAGGGGTCAGTTCTTGGACCTCTTCCGTTCAACTTGTATATGCTCCCTCTGGTTGAAATATACAGAACTATAGCATTAATTATCAAAGTTATGCAGATGATACACAACTTTATGTGTCTCTGTCACAAGATGACTGCAGTCAATAGACTTAATGTGTCAGTGTCTGGAGCAAATAAACACCTGGACAAGGGAGAATTTCCTATAATTAAATGAAGACAAAACTGAGATTATTCTGTTTGGTAGCAAAGAGAAGAGGGTCAGCATTGATAAACACTTGGAGACTCTGGCTCTTAAAACCACCGACCAAGTTCGTAACCTTGGAGTGTTGATAGACTCAGATCTGACTTTCAGCAGCCACATCAAAGCTGTCACTAAGAAGCTTTTTACCAGCTCAGAAACATCAACAGAATTAAAAGTTTAGTCTCCCAGAAAGACCAAGAGAAACTCATCCATGCATTCATCTCCAGTAGACTGGATTATTGTAATGGTCTTTTAACAGGACTTCCTAAAAAGAGCATTAAACATCTGCAGCTCATCCAGAAAGCTGCTGCTAGAGTTTTAACCAGGACTAAGAGATCTGAACACATCACACCAGTTTTGAAATCTTTACACTGGCTTCCAGTCAGTCACAGAATAGATTTTAAAACCCTTCTGCTTGTTTACAAATCCCAGAATGGTTTAGGCCCAGAATACATATGTGATATGTTCAGAGAATATAAACCTAGCAGAGCTCTTAGATCCAAAGACTCTGGTCAACTAGTCCAGACCAGAGTCCAGACTAAACATGGAGAAGCAGCATTTAGCTGTTATGCTGCAAACAAGTGGAACAAACTGCCAGTGGAGATTAAACTTTTTCCAAATGTAGACATTTTTAAATCCAGGTTAAAAATATTTCTTTTCTCATGCGCCTATGCATGAAATCTGCACAGTAACTTTTGTAACTTATCTTGCTTTTAACCATTTTAATGTAATTTATTATTTTATTGTGATTATGTGTTGATGCCTTTTACTGTTTCTAAATATCTGTAATGTCTTTGTTTTATGTAAAGCACCTTGAATTGTCCTGTACATGAAATGTGCTGTACAAATAAACTGCCTTGCCTTAAACTGCCTTGATAACAGGGTTGCAGTCACGCACACACATGCACATCACTCCCAGGCCTCCACACTCACACAAGCAGTCTCGTCACCCCTGGGATGACATTTTCCTCCCAGTGAAACATTTCTTTACTGATTTATAGAAACTAGTTACAGTTAGTACTTCGCACAAATCCTGATCCAGCCCTCATTGTGTTCTACTTCCAGGCTTTGTTCTCCAGCTGCTTTCCAGCCTTCCAAAGATATTTCATGTTTTCTGGCTGATTTTCCACCATTTTCAGTCCAGTCCTTTTATCTGACCTTTTTAATACAGATAACAAAAGAGATTTGAACAGCAACAAGGTGATTGGCTGAACAATGTGTGTCCGTGAATCACTGGAGGAAACTGGAAGAGTGGAGGATAAAATTAGTGTCGGAATAAAAAACTTTCTACAGCAGATGAACAAGATCTGAAAGTGACATCCGGAAGAAACAGGATCAGATCCAGATCCAGTAAAGACCTGAGATGCACCTGGACCATCAGCTGATCCATCTACTGTTGGCTGAAACCTCATTAGAAATGGTCTCCATGGAAACAGGGCTGTCAAGAAGCCAGAAATGGCTGAGGTATGTCACATGACACAAGAACTGGACTCAAGATCAGTGGCTACAGGTCTGATGGAGGGACACATCCTCCCTAGAGACCTGACCTCAGTGTGGGATCATCTGGACAGAGAAGGGAACAAAGACGAGCTTTGGAAAGTCCTTCACGTCTGAAGAACTGTTCCTAAAGATGCCTTAAAGAGATAACAAAGTTTCTCTAAGAGAGTTCAAATGTTAATTTTTAAGTTAGTCAGAAACTCATCTGTTGAATTTGTTTATTTTTTTAAAATAAATCTCTGCACATAATATGTTGTATGCTGGTAATGAAAGAAAACAGAGGTGGCTCATTGCACATATGCTTGGTCTTCTTCTGGTGTTGATGTCTGTCCAGCAGCTGAAAGACGGTCGTAACTCTTAAATATGTTGGATAAACTCTTAGTGAACTTGTGACCAAACATATTAAATTAATCAGGTAAAAAAACTACTCAACTGAGCTTGAATAAAAAAAATTTAATTTCAATCCTAAAACTAACTTGATTGAAGACAAATTATCTTTCATTACGATGGTGTGATCCATTTACATTAAGTTGGATTAACAGAATTGTGTGTTAAAATAAAACTTTTCTATCAGATAAAAATCTTTCCATATTTTTTATGTTCATGCAAAGTCTTGTTCTTTTTAGTATAAAGCTTGAATTTATTAGCAAATAAAATTAATCTCATTAAAAATCTGTGCAAGTAAACCTGTCTGAGCCATCATGTTACTGCCTCACTAACACTCATCTCAACCACTTGCTAAATATTACTCTTATCATTGTCCAAGAAAATGAAAAATGTATAAAAGATCATGTCTGCATAGCTTTCATCTTGCTGCTGGTGTTAGAGGGTTAATGCTCTAACCCTGGAATTTGCCTGCTGTGTGTCTGATGTTTGGCGTTAATAAATGTTCATGCAAAAAACCTTTATTGTCTGTCAGTCTGTCCGATTAATGAGCGTCATTAATCAGCCTGCAGGGTATGAGAACAAGCCAACGGTGAGCATCAGTCTGTCAGACGCAGGAGAGGAACCATCAGAAACCATCACGACCGTCCCGGTGGGTGTTAGCTGCTAATTATGTCACGTTATTATGAATCAAACTGAATTCTGTTTTTTTTTTTTTTGTTTGTTTGTTTTGAATTAAACATTTGTATTCCTGCACTCATATGAACTTAGAGGCAGATGATCTATCAGAGGCTTATTTTAATATTTGATAAGTTGTTCAGAGGAATCCCATCATCCTACATTATTTGAATGTAAGTTAAGCTTTATTTTACTTGTTTAACAGGGACAGAGCTTATGTATAAAATATATATATAAAAGGAAACGCTTTTAAATTTGCCAGGTTTGGCTAAAGAGTCACTTTTCATCTGTTGTCCCAGGTCAAATCTTAGAAAGAGTCGCTGGACTAAGGAAAAAAGAAAAGACATTAATCCGTCAATTTAGAAATATGGTGATAAAAAAGAGACCATAACATTGGTAAAATCTAAACACCATAGAGACACTAAATCACAAAGAAAACTAAATAAAAAAGGAATACAAATATATATCTAAAAATATTAAAATAATCTTAGAAATAAATAAATAAAGAATTAAAATGATTATTGATTTAGTATTTAAAGTGGACACAGATGGTATTTGACTAACATCAACAAGATAGAAACAGCGTTTTAATGCTGAATGGTTTGATCTCCAACTAGCTGCTTAAACACTTAAAGCTTGTATGCATTAATACATGTTATGTTATTTAACCCAGATGCAAGTTATCATGAAGCTGTAACAGAAGAAGCCGACTGTCCTAAGGAACTTTTCCTTAGTGGAATAACACCCATCCCATCCTGAGATCGTCTTGTGATTCGCTTTGGCTGAGATTTTTCCTCCACAAGGATTTATTTCAGCAACTTCTGCCTCCAGAGTAAATCTCAGTGTTATCAACCCATCCACCATCGTTTTAATAACATGCAGACTGTTGCTTCAGAGTGAATTTTGATGCCAAAACATGAGAAAGTTGTGAGTCTTTGAGGACTTACGTAGTCTGTGTCCTCACATTTTTCTCAAAGTTATAACAGCATCATAGTTACAGAAGTTCTATAAAACAAATTGACCATTAAGCTTAAAATGCTTCTTTCCACTATTATTTTTCACTCATGACACATTTTATGCAACATGTGAGAAAACTGGTTAAATATTAAAACTTATATAAAACAAAGTTCCAAAAAGTTGTGATGCTGTAAAATATAAAGACACAGAATAATTTGCAAATGTACAAAAAAACTTTTACAGTTGAACATCAAATCAAATGTGGAAAGTGAGACTTTTTTACTTTATTAAAAGTGCAAGCTTGTTTTAAACTTTGATGGCTTTAAAATGTGTTAACAGTTGGAACAGGTTAATGATGATGACTGTGCAGCAACTTCTTTACTTTTAACAATAATCTATAAACATCTGGACCTCCGGAGACCAGCTGCTGGACGTTTTAGGAGATAAATGTCCCATTTCTGTCTGCTTTCAGAGCTGCTCTGCAGTCCTGTGTCGTCTTTATCTAATGTTTGATACAGTATAAAGACAAGTCCATTTTAAATGAGCTTAAATGCAACAGAGGAAAAATCTTGTGATGCGTAACCTGAATGTGGGTCATAAGTGCCAAAAGTGGTCCAGATTAGGCCCAAATCTGTTTGTTGTGTTAGAACTGACTAAAAATTCAGGGACAAACCTAAACTAAAATGAAACTGGGGAAAAACTTGTATTATTTATGACAAAGGAAATGGAATAAAAACTGTCACTCAGAAACATCCGTATGAACGTGTTTATGTTTAATCTCCCCTGTGATACAGTTTATAGATGTTTATAGATGACTTTGTAAAACACAACATTTCGGATAAACATCTTGCTTCTTCATCGTTCTTTCTTTTTCAGGTTTTTACTGCCACATCCACCTTACAAAATGTCAACCAACTCCTCCACCTCTTACTCCTTTGATCCAGCACGCTCCTGCTGTGGCAACATCACAGGCTGTTATGCAATCAACCATTTAATCAATGGCACCAGACTCTCCCTCCTCTTCCCTTGCTCCATCTTCATCCTCTACCTGGGCTACAAACAGTGGCGGCAGCAGTGCTCCTTTAGAACGGCGAGCCACTTCGACATCTTGACTTACCACGTGGTCCTTCTGGAGCTGTTCTGGACTTTGGGGGCAGGAGTATTCTATGGGGGCATCTGCTTTGATCACCTAGGGTCACAGACAGTGGGATATCTTCTCATGTACCCAGCTTTTTTTGGAGAGACCTTGTTTCATGTTCTGACCTGTATGGATCGTTACTTAGCCGTTGTGCACCCGGTCACCTATAGACGGCTACGAGGTACCAATGGGGTGATTATCAGGAATGTCAGCATACTTTGTGTTTGGTTGATAGCTTTTCTGTGGAGCTATTTTGCAAAACTATACAGTCAAACTCTACCCATTGTCCCTTTCTTCTGCCTCATGTTGTCATCCTTTGTTGTTGTGTCTTTTTGCAGCTTCTCTGTTCTCTGTGCACTCTTTCGCCCAAGACCAGGCACAAAAAGTGGGGACAAGAAGCAGCTTGATCACACAAAGCAAAGGGCCTTCTTTACTGTTATGGCCATAACTGGGGTGCTCTGCTTCTGGATTTTGGGGTCATTTTTTGCTAATATTATAAGTGAGTTCAACCTTTTAGGTAACATTGTAGGCTGCATGGTGCGTAGGTCTGCAGTGTGTTTTAGTATGTCCAACAGCTTTGTCTTACCTTTGCTGTATCTGCACAAGGTAGGAAAACTGCCATACTGTTGTTATAAGAGAGGGTAAAAGCTGTTTTTCTGCTATCTGATTATCTGATTTGTCACATGCACTGACACAATGCTTTGCTTGACCATTCAAATGGTTTTGAAATGTATTCGATTTTCAAAACAAAGATTATGTTATTCTATAGCACTGTTACTTATTAATGTGGTGAATGAGTATGAAGCAGTTTCTGGAAGACCCACCGAGTCCCTGTGACGTGTCATCTATTTACTGTTATCAGTATGTGATGTGATGTAGTCTATATCTCTAAAATAAACAGGAAAATGGGCAAAATAGTCTTAGAAAGTACTAAAATTATTACAATTATTAGAATGTGAGTCCAAAAATGCAACTCTGTATGATTATGTTATCCATCCAAACAAAGTAATAAATTACTTTCAGTTGTTTTAATTTGTGTAGTCTTTACAGATTCTTGAGTACAAACATCCATCCGTCTATCCATCCATCCATTTTTCTGCTGCTACGTTGGGGTTGGGTTGTAGAGACAGCAGTCTAAGCAGGGATGACCAAACTTACCTCTAAGCCACCACAGAACATTTGTTTGTGAAAAAAATTCAAACATTAACCAAGGTTCTGCACCAGCTAAGCCAAAAAGGTAATCCAGAGCCTCTGTTGTCTGTTGATTTGCCAGTTTTTTTTTTTAAAACTATTTTAAATGTGCTTGTAGCATTCCCCATTGATAAGATTGTTTCTCAAACTGATGGTTCACAATTTTTATTTAACAGCCGTGGATGTAAACACACCGTAGGAGCTACAAGATAAACAAAATACAATTAATAACTCTTAATCTCTATTTGGAGTGCTATTGCGATGTATCTCTGTTCTGTGTACTTATTAAACATTTAACATGGTCTTTTACTCTTTTACATTTTATACAAAGGAAATACAGCCAACATGTTGCAACTATATTTATCATTATGTTACATTAACATTGAAACTGGTAAAACTACATTGCTGACTAAGCATAACCTTCATCAAAGGGCATGAGCACCCTCTACTTGGTAAAAACGTAACTTCACACTTAACAGTAAGTTTTTAAACTATGTAAAACATAACAAAATGACATTTACAAAACACAACACTTAACACACACCTTAACATTAGTGTTTTCCCTTTTTTTGTCCGTGTGGCACACCTTTTTTAGCACATGGGACTTGCCATTGCTGCTGTATATGTTTGCAGCAGTTGCGACCGGTTTCCGACACCACACTGTTCTGAACCTTTCAACATAAAAGCTTTAGCTGTATTAAAGCTCTAAAAGTACACTTCATGGACCAATTTCACAATAAAGTAAAGGTTAGCAAGGTCATTTACAGTCCTTGTCAGAACAAAGTGACAAAGTGCACACAGTTGTTGCTCCCTGACCTCTCCTCTATGTAAAAAGAACATTTGCCTGTTCTGATTTATTGCACAACTCCTCATGTAAGCATGCAAATAACCTTCACTATCTGTCATCCTGTCATATTTACATCATTTGTCACCCTGAAACACACATTAAGCATCATTATATACGTGGATCAGACACCAGTGAACAGCAGTCTGCCAGTTTCAGGACGTTGGAGCCGGACGATACAAACACTGCTGTGGAGGTGGGTGCTTGCTGGTAACTTAACAATTTAACGTTCAGATTTTATGATCTGTGATGTGACATTTTGATCTACAAAAGAAGACTTAATCTAAGATCTTGTTACATTTACTGCTACTTTATTAAAATATGTATAAAATATTGGATTTGACAACCTTTCCAATTGTTGTAAATGGGATATTCTTTCTTGCCTTAAATGGGATTTTTAAAACTGTGAGACCATCTTGGACCATTTTATCTTGTATCATCATCTGTTAAATAACTTGATCCTTCAGCAAAATCTAACAAAACTGTTGCATTTCCATCAGCCTTTTACAATACAATGATTGGAATGTTCATTAATGTGTACATTTGTAATTAAATGAATAAATGTGGTAACATAAACCCTATAAAAAACATACATAGAAATGTCCTTGTAAGCATGTTTTTGTGCACATTTTTTAAGCTTCCTTGTGTGTCCTGATTGTTTTTGTCTATATCTCTGTTCATGGGGTAAATGAGGGAATGTGAATGTCTGTATGATGTGAAAATATGTAGCATAATCAATGTTGGTGACCTCATGGAATCAAGAAGAAGAGCTGCTGTTGATTCAGCTTGGTCTAGTACATATCCAGGCCACATATGCCCCTTTCCCACATGTACTGTCTTTAATTCAGCTGACACTACACCACCCTAGTTTCAGTTGTTTCAATCATAATAGAGGTCAGTTGAGGCTGCGTTCAGTGTGGGTGGGGTCGTCTTAGCAAGGTGGCTAGTAACTAACGTTATTTGTTTGCGACACACGAGGAAAAACAATGGAGGACGCTGAGCTTGTGATTTACATGCTGCTTGGTTTAATGCCAACGTTGTTATCCGAAGTCACAGCTTCAGTATTTTAAAGATGGCGGGTCGGGAGTCACTCTCATGACTCATCCCATGACATCAAATTCTGGCCAATGGTGGCCTGCTATCTCGACATGTCGCCAATTTCAGTCCAGCTCCGCACTTCAGAACCACAACGGAGTACGTGCCAAAAATGTATCTACTCATTCCAGGAAAATCCTGATGGGAACACAAAGTTGAGAGGTGTGGTGTCGGGCTGGGCCAAGTGGGTACTAGTGGGAAAGGGCCAATAGAAGCCGGAACCTTAGATTTATGTCACACTTAAACTTACATTAATTTTATTTTCACCAGAAAAAGTAAAGTTTTGTACTGGGGGAAAAAAAATCCAGTTTTTGTTGTTTAGAAACTACTAAAAATCATCCTCTCTGGTTTTATTAAAGAAATATCTTGGTACCAATTTCCCCCCATGCTGGCAAAAAGTGAGTCCTCCTTAAACAGGTTGCTGCTCTTTAGAAGTAGTTAATAAAAAAAATCAAACAATTAGAGTCTGGAAACAAATTAATTAGATTTTAATGTAAAATCTGCTGTTGTGGTCGAATATTATAATATTACTAAATAACCAAGGAATATGCAGATTACATGTAACAAATAAAAATTGAAATAAAATGTAAGAAAGGAGTGATGGACTGAATTAAAAACCTTGGTTATTATTTAACATATAAGTTTAAAAAAATAAAATAAATTTGAGAAAGTTGAGAAAAATCTACCATCATCTAACAAAAAAGAATGGAGTGAATCTTCCAATCAATTTAGTCCCCAGTCCTGAACAAGCACAAGGTGGCAGTCGAAAAGAAAACTCCAATTTAACAGGAAGAATCAGTACATAAGTATATTGACCCCATTGCCATGTAAAAGTAAATATCACCTACATAGAAATGGAAGCATGTTAAGAGGGAAAAGCATCGGTCCAAATACAGAACCCTGAGGAGCTCCATGACTTACTCTGCTGTGTGAGGAAGTCATATTTACAAGGACTTTGTCACCACTTAAGTGTAATTTCTCTTGTTCAGTATCAGTTTATAATGACATTTATATGTTGAACCTGCTTCACAGCACAGGTTGTAGATCGTCATTGATTTTGGAAGCTGTAACATTTCAGATGTCTTCTCTTCTCTTCAGGTCTTCATCTTCCCAGCAAACAATCACTATGTCTGTTAACTCCTCCTTCAACTCCTCCCTGGATCTGGTACACTCTCTCTGTTCCAACTCCACTGCTGGTCATTCAATCCTCAATGCCCTGTATGCCACCAGACTCATCCTCCTAGTACCCATTTCCATCTTTGTCCTCCACCTGGGCATCAAACAGTGGCGGCAGCACCATTCCTTCAAAACAGCGAGCCACTCTGACATCTTCACCTACAACCTGGCTGTCATGGAACTGATATGGAGTTTGGGGGCAGTTTTTTTATATTGGGGAGTCTTATCTAATTTCCCAAGTACAGCGATAGTAGCACATTTTCTTGGCTCCATCATTTTTTTTGGAGAGACCAGCTTTCACGCCTTAACCTGTGTGGATCGCTATCTAGCTGTTGTTCATCCAGTAACATATCGAGAGCTACGAAACACTCGTGGTGTCACCATCAGAAACGTTGGCATATTTTGTGTTTGGCTCTTGGTGTTATTGTGGACCTCTATTTCACACTTGTACGACCATACTTTATTAATTTTCCCGTTTTTCAGTTTATTTGTCATCTTCTTGTTTGTTGTCTCTTTCTGCAGCCTTTCTGTTCTCTATGTGCTCTTTCGTCCAGGCCCGGGGGCAGGAGGCGGGAACAGGGGCCATATTGACCAATCAAAAAAAAGGGCGTTCTTTACTGTTATGGCCATAATGGTTGTACTGAGTTTGATTTTTTTGGGATTGCTTGTTTCCACTTCACTAGTGGTGTTAAAAGTGTTGTGCAAAAGTATCAGCTCTGCGATGTATTTCTCTCTGATGTGGCTTTCTCTGCCCAGCAGTTTGGTTTTACCACTGCTTTATCTGTACAAGACAGGAAAACTACCATGTGGACACCAGGGTGGTAGTTAAAGAGAACAAGTGGAGATTTGAGTTCATAAAAGTTTACCGTTGTATGGTTGTTTAACAAGCAGATAATGCAAAGAACTTAAGATTTGATGATATTGAGTCCTGTATGGAGTTTGGTACAATCTTTAATGATGTAATAGCGTTAGTTTAGACACTTTCAGACATTTCAGTTTCAAAAACTCCTTCTGGAGACTTTATCCTATTGTTCTAAAAAAGGGGTTCTTAAGATATATTAAAAGGTCTGTTTCTCCCCTCGGCTGTTGCTTATATGTTGGTTCTATATTAGTTCATGAGTATACTTTGTAGTTGGTACCCTTTTCTTCATTTTTGAATGACCAGATGTTTGATTAGTGTAGCATTTTACATTTAGAGAATCTTCATTCAGGTGTTTAATTTTAAATAAATGTATATATAAATAAATACATCCTCTATTACCTATAGCCATGTAAAAACACAGGCAACCAGGAAACAGGTGGAGACTGAAGTTGAAAGCTTTGCAACAGTAATCTGATTACAGGCAGCCAAGTTTTAACGATTGGCTTGTGAAATTAATGTCATTAAAACAGCGCTATACTACACCAAAGCAACGAAGGAATACAATTTGCCTGATCCAAATATATTTAAGAAAAAAAAACACCTGTATTCCTGCAGTCAAGAACCAGCTTTGTGTTCAGGTGCTGTTCATTTGGCCATTGAAACATGTTGACTCGTATTTGTCATGATCTGTTGTTCTTTGAGTTTATTGTTCCACTTCATCACCATCATAACTTTTGATGTCATGTTTTTCTTCAAATCTGTTCAGTTACTCTTGCCTTGTTTTACAGTCATGTGTTCACAGATTGTGCAATTTCCTGTATTATTTTAAAAGGACTCTTCATTTTTTTAATTTCTGTTAGTTGTTCTCTTGCTCTGGTTGCACCTGCTGTCTGTTTAAATTAAATTAAATTAAATTAAAGCGAATGGAAAATATTTTATTCATGCCCTGCGAGAAACACATAATGTTGTATTGGGGTTTGTGCTTGTTTTCGTTGTTGATTTCTCAAAAAAATAAATGGAAATAATTCTTTATTCATTCACAGTCAAGTCTTTTTCCACAGGACGGTGGCTGCTGGCAGGAACAATCTCCTGGGCTGTGTCTGAATGTGCACCCTAGTCCCTACATAGTGCCCTATATAGGGGTCAAGCCATTTTGTCGGAGTGTCCGAATGTCCAGAGAGAAAAAAGTAGGGCACTCAAAATTACCCACAATGCATGCTGAAAAGTAGTGAGCATCGATGGTCACTAGACGGGTCAATATAGACCACAATGCATTGCGGGCATAATCTCAACATGACGCAAGGAGGTGAAGAAATTGAGCTGCGCGAAATGACCTATAAGCAAACAAACAAAGAATAAAATACAACATAAGGAATAAAAATAAAAATATTTACACATGACTATGGATTGGATTTGGATTGACATCTTGATGCAGGCTGTGGTTGCTGTGGTGATAGCTGGTAGTCACGTGGTTTGCGGCTACGAATAAATAGGCAGCTTCGTGTTCGAATCGCCAAGGGAATGAGTCACTATTTAGTGTGCTATGTAGTGCAGCCCTATGTCGTGAACGAGGGGTTAGGGAGTAGGGTGGACATTCGGACACAACCCTGTACTTTTCAGTCTTGCAGTGTTCTTGAAGAAGCCTCTGACTGAACACACACTGTTCTATCCTCACTGTGTGGAAAACTCTTACATTCAACAGCTGGTGCAGCATTCTTCTCTGGACAATCAGCTCCAGACACTCCAGAGTTTTCCCCAGAACAGAACCAACCTTCTTGATCAGTTTGTTCAGTTTCTTTACATCTCGGGCTCCGATGCTGCTGCCCCAACAGAAGCTGTTGATTGTATGTTTTTAGTAGAAACAATGTTTGAAAGTCTATATCCAACTTATTACCACTCAGATTTGGTTTTTAAGAGTTTGTTTTGGAACCCAGAGTTACAGTATAATGATTTCCTTATTTAACTCTTACACATTATGCTGTATTAAAGTGGTGAGCAGGTTTCAGTCAGTAGGTTCTGAGGTGTCACTTATGCATCAACTTGTTATGAAGAGGATGACCATTGATATTACAGCAGCAGGTATTTGTGCTAATCTTAATGATGGTTGTTGCAACTATTTACCCTTCGAATCGGAGGGGGTTAGAAAACTTGACCAAGGCTATTAAGAACTGTAGAGACATTCAAGAAGATATATGCTATGTTATGACCCCCTTTTTGTCTAGGGGAAAAGGGTTGATAACAAACCGGACCGGACTTTGTCAAAATGGTATAAATAAAAGTATTTATGAAAACAATTGAATAAATACATATTCATAAAAACAAAAATACAAATACCTGGTTCAATGAACAAAATAAACCATGTCCGGTTACAAATAACATAAAGTTCCCTTTTTCAGGTTTAATATACAAAAACAAAACAACCGAGTATTACTAACTGAAACCTCCTCCTATTGAGGGTACCGATAACTTTAACAACGGAAAACAAACTACGAAACTTCCTATAAACCAAACTTCGCATACAAGTATCAAACATAAACTGAAATAGAAATAGTCTTTTCTGTAAACCACAATTTCTGTCAATTAGAAAAGCTCTCACAAATTCTACAGCCACTTCTAAAACCCACACAGGGACAACACACGAAAGAGTCTAAGCCAAAGCCGGCGTACTGTGTGCCCATGATACACAGTCGCCCAGAATAATGGTGAAGCTGGCTTTTATCCACGAGGCACCGCCCCTTCCAGGAAGTCCCAGCACTGCAGGCGACCAATCCTGGCGGAGGAGAGGAGCAGCTCCTGATGGCAGTCGTCAGGTCACAACGAGACACAGCTGGATCCAATTCCGGCACCAGGCTGACAGGCCGAGGGCCGTAACAGCTAACTAATTATGCTTCTAATGACTCTTCAGGATGTAAATCTAAGTCTTTCATTGACATTTTTCCTTAAATAGGCATTTATTTTTTGGCTTGTATGAACACTGTCATTATTAACTAGACTATTATAAATTTGTTTTAATGGGATCACAGTGAATTAGCTTGAATTGATTATGTCTATAAAGTGCCTCTAGATGACTGTTGTGAATTGGCATTATACAAATAAAGCTGAACTAAAATTGAACTCTTTTGACAGTAATTCTATTGTAAGAGGGGTTGTTGGGATTTGGTTTTAGTGCTTGCAGTAATTATCCAATTATCCAGTAGATCCAAAGATTAAACATTGAAAGGAAGAAAGTCTGTCTTGTGTCTCCTGTACTGATTCATCTCACCTGCAGAGTTATCCACACTCAGCTTCTTGTCCATCTCTGATACTCAGAGTTGTGTTGGAAGCTAGAGGTGTAAAGTAAGTTTTAGTTCTTTGATGGGTCAAATCCAGACAAAAAGTTGTTAAAAGCTTATTCAAGGACTAAGAAAATATTTTAGGTGGTTGATAAAACGTATTTTATTCCTCATATTGGCTCTTTCTTTCTTTCTTTGTGATGGCACTGAAACTAAGTACTATATCTGTTGGAGGTGCCCTGATCCAGGTGCAAGCAGTGGTGGGATCGGTCCAAGATTCTGGAATATTATTCCCCAAGACTTACACTCCATCACTGACCTGCTTCCATTCAAAGCCAAACCCAAGACCAATTTATTTAAAAATGCCTTTGACTTTTTGTACTTTGATACTTTGCTTTAATGTGTTTTGCATTTATTTGTTTTTGAATTTATTTATTTGATTGTGTTTTTTGAAGATCAAAGAAAGCAGAGCTATGATGCTGGTTGACTCGGCCAACTTAGTAATAGATTCAATCATTGATTAAATTGATTTTTTTCTGTTATGACAAAGTCGTATTTATTACGTTACAGACAAATCTTTTATTTCTTATCATACTTGAATATCTTGGTTGATATGGACTAATATATTTAGAAAAACAGATCACCTTTAGCTTTGAATCTTTTATCAGGTAATGTGGTCTGTCGTGTCAAGTACACAAGATTAATTACAGTCAGTGGTTCATGGATTTTCTTTACCCAATCACACAGATAATTAGCTTTTTATGTTACATAAGTACCCTATATACAGTCTGCTGTCATTTTTATATAAAATCAAACACCAATGACCATGTAGGGGGCAGTGTGGTGTTCAGTACCTTGACATTTTGATGTGTGAACACACCTGGATCAAACTGAATGACCACCCCCCTCTGGACCTACATCTCCTGACCCCTCCCCTCCCCACTCTTCACTACATACACAGGTAGGGCCGTGGGGGGTGTGCTTGTTGCGCTGGGCGGGGCAGGGGGGGTCATCATAGTGGCCCCGTTGCTTCGCCGAGCGGCAGCATGCCTCCCAGCTTTTAATTCCACTTAGTCACTGAGCACAAATAACATTTGCAACATACAAACACGTTTTGGGGGGTGGAACATGCGAGGTCAGGTGGGTGGGACTGCTCAGGTGGCCCCACCCCCTCCTCAATGCAGTTACTGCCCCCCAATTTTAACCCTCTTTTTTTAATTGCAAACAGCACATAATATATTCCCTCACTAGTGGGGGAGGGAGGGGCGATGGGGTCTTCAAGCGCCCCTGTCTCCATGGATGGCCCGGGGGCGGGGTGGGCCGGGTGGCCTGTCGCGTTGGCCCGGGGCGTGGGCGGGCTGTCCCGGGGGGTTTGGCTGCTGGCCCTGGGGGGAAGGTGCTGTTTTGGGGGTGGGGAGTGGGGGACTGGGGCGGGGTGGGGGGGGTGGGGGCCTGGCTCGTGTCTCCTCGCCTCCTGGCTGGGGCTGTCCCCCCGCGGCGTGGGGTGGCGGGAGGATGGTGGTGGGGGGATGGTGTTTGTTTGTGTGTGTGTGTGTATGTGGGGGGGGGGGGGGAGTGGTGTGTGTGTGGGGGGATGGGTGGTGGAGGGATGGTGTGTGTGTGTGGGAGGTTGGGGTGTGTGGAGGTGGATGTGTGGTGTGTGGGAGGGGGGGTGGTGTGGGTGTGGGAGGATGAATGGTGGAGGGATGATGTATGTGGGGGAGGATGGGGTATGTGTGGGAGAATGTATGGTGCAGGGAGGGGGAGTGTGTGGGAGGATGGATGGTGGAAGAATGGTGTGTGTGCAGGAGGATGGATGGTGTATGGGAGGGAGGATGGTGTGTGTGTGGGGGAGTGGTGTATGTTTGGGAGAGTGGGTGATGGAGGGGTGGTGTGTGTGTGTGTGGGAGGATGGGGTACGTGAAGGTGGATGTTTGGTGTAGGAGAGGGAGGACGGTGTATGTGTAGGAGAATGATGTATGTGTGGGAGGATGGGTAGTGGAAGGATGGTGTGTGTGTGTGTGTGTGGGAGGTGTGAAGGTGGAGGATGGTGTATGTGTGGGAGGATGAGTGGTGGAGGGATGATGTGTGTGTGGGAGGATGGGGTAGGTGTGGGAGAGTGTATGGTGGAAGGATGGTGAGTGTGTGGGAGGATGGATGGTGGAAGGATGGTGTGTGTGTGGAAGGATGGATGGTGGAAGGATGGTGTGTGTGTGTGGGAGGACAGAGTATGTAAGGGTTGGATGGTGTATGTGTGGGAGGATGAATGGAGGAGTGGAAGGAGAGTGTGTGTGTTTGTGTGTGTTGGTCTGGGGGGGGGGGCAGGACTGGTTCTCGGGGTGTGCGGCTGGGCGCTGGGGTGTGGGGCTGGCCTCTGGCGGTGGCCGTCTGGGCGGGCCGGGTCCCCCCGGGTGGCGTGCTGGCCCTTGGCCTGTGGGGGTGGGGGGTGTCCCTGCGCTCCTGGGCCCGGGCCCTCTGCCCCGTCTGTCCCGGGCGGCCGGTGCCCGGGGGGGTCGGGGACTGCTGGCCTCGGCCTGCCGGGGCCGGTGCCCTGTGTCCGCGGGGCGGCTCCTGCTGGGGTCTCCTGCTGCTGCCTTCCTGGGCGGGCGAGTGGTCGTCTCTGTGGACCGGTCGGGATCTGTAGCCTACGGGGGGGCTGGTGGCCTGGGTCTCGGGACCGCTGGCCTGACTCTGGCCTCTGTTCAAGTGAGGTGGCATCTGCATGATCACTCTGCATGGTCACTCCTTCCTGAACGTCTCCACACAGTCTTTGCGTCGCCATGTGGCCGAGTTCTCCAGCATATCCACACAGGTTTCTCTGCGCGTGTTCTTGAATACAGCAGTTTCACTTATATCTATTATCATATTTTTTTTTCTTTTTTTTTATTATTTCTGTTCTTATTATTATTACTCTTACTCTTATTATTATTACTACTACTATTATTATTATTACTATTATTGTGATTATTATTATTGTTACTATTATCAACTAGTTGTGTAATGACCTACTGGCCAGGATGATCTTAGCTATATATGTTGCAAGTAGTATGGATTACATGGTTTTCTGTATAATGTTTTAAGTCCCCACCCGCACTCCCCACACCCTTTCTGTCCCTCTCTCTCCCCTCCCTCTTCTCTCTACTTTCTTTTCTATCTCTCTCTCTCTCTGTCCCCTCCGGTCGAGTCCAGCATTAAGAGTCTGATTTAATAAAGTTTTTCATGTCATCAAGAGGGACTTTATACATGTAGTATAAATCCCTGCTTGATAGAGTAAAATTGCCCAGCACCAGACAGCAGCCAGACAATCATTCTGTTTGCAACGATGCTGGACAAGACAAGTTAAAAAAAAAAAAAAAAAAAAAAAAAAAAAAAAAACTGAATGACCACTCTACCAGTTAAACCACAGCTGTAGATAGCAAAGATAAATTACAGCCTCTTTTTCTTGGTTTTCCTATTTTGTTTAGGACTTTAAAAGCTATTTTAAATGCGTTTAATGATATCAGGACAATAAAGATTTTAGTGATAAAGTGGACTAGAGTCGTTGCTCCCTGACCTCTCCTCTATGTAAAAAGAACATTTGCCTGTTCTGATTTATTGCACAACTCCTCATGCAAACATGCAAATCAACTTCATTGTCTGTCATCCTGACACATGAGCATTATTTTTCACCTGAAACACACATTAAGCATCATTATATACATGGATCAGACACCGCTGAACAGCAGTCTGCCATTTTCAGGACACTGGAGCCGGATGGTGCAAACACTGCTGTGGAGGTGGGTGTTTGCTGGTAACTTAACAATTTAGAGTTCAGATTTTATTACCCGTGATAAGAAATTTTGATCTCCACAGGATAAATCAGTTTTACATTTCCCTCTTATTATTATCTTTATTTCTTATTAACTATTTGTAAAATATTGGATTTTGACAACCTATCCAATTGTTGCACACTGGACATTCTTGCCTCCCTTAAATTGAATTTCTAAAACCGTCTATCCATCACTCGTCATGCAGTAGTAAGGAACCATAATTTGGTAAAAATATGAATAAGCCAGACATTTCCACACAACTTAGAGACAATGATCAGACAAGCTGTTATAAATCTGATTGTTCATCTGTGACTATAACCTGTTTAATTCAGAAAGTTTAGCTTTTCTTGAGCAGAAACCTGTAAAACTATAACATTGACCATCAGACATTATATGTGATGATTATGATTATATGATATGATTTTTGTTCTCATTAAACCCCGTCGGTTACCTGATTGCATGTGGAAAACAAGCTGCTTTTATTTAGTTTGGTCTATCAAGAACGGCTTGGGTAGCTGGAGCTTGGGTAGCTTTTCCTTTTCCCTTTTCATTCATTATTCTCCTTTTTTTCTGTCCCCTCCAGTCAGGTCCCGGTCAGGTCCAGCAAGATTACACAAATTCCATAATTCAAAATAAATAAATTAGATTATCAAGAGTAGCCCAGACTACCCATAAAGCTCAGCAAGAGCACAACACTGCAGCCAGACCATCATTCTGCTGTTACCATGCTGGACAGGACAAGTTAAAAAAAAATATATATATATGTAAAATAAAGAACTGTGGCACCAACTAAGCATGACTTAAATTATTCAGTATCAGTTTATGACCTTTATATGTTGAACCTGCTTCACAGCACAGGCTGTAGGTCTTCACCTGACTTTGAAAGCTGTAACATTTCAGATTTCTCCTCTTCTCCTCAGGTCTTCATCTACCCACCATACCATCATGATGTCAGTTAACTACTCCTCTCCCTTCAACTCCTCTCTGGATTCGGTACACTCTCTCTGTTTCAACTCCACACTTGGTGATTCAATCATGCACGCCCTTTCTGCCACCAGACTCATCCTCCTGATCCCCATTTCCATCTTTGTCCTCCACCTGGGCATCCAACAGTGGTGGCAGCATCATTCCTTTAAAACAGCGAGCCACTCCGACCTCTTCACCTACAACTTGGCTGTCATGGAACTGTTATGGAGTTTAGGGACAATTTTTTCCTGTTCAGGGGTTTTCTCAGGTTTTGATGATTTAATTTCAGTGATGTATTTTCTTTACACCATGATTTTTTTTGTAGGAGTCGGCTTTCACACACTTACCTGTGTAGATCGCTACCTAGCTGTTGTTCGTCCAGTAACATATCGTAAACTACGGAATACCCGTGGAGTCACCATCAGAAACATCAGCATTGTTTGTGTTTGGCTGACGCCGTTAGGTTTGAGCTGTATGTCAAGTTTTTATATCTCTACTTTATCCGTTATCATATTGTTCAGTTTTTTTGTCATCTCTGTGGTTGTTGTCTCTTTCTGCAGCCTTTCTGTTCTCTATGTGCTCTTTCGTCCAGGCCCGGGGGCAGGAGGCAGGAACAGGGGCCATATTGACCAATCGAAACAAAGGGCATTCTTTACTGTTATGGCCATAATGGGGGTCCTGTACTTGCTTTTCTTGGGGTTACTTATTTCCTCTGCACTTTTGTTGTCACAAGTTGTGTTGTGCCCTGGTGTCTCCTATGTAGTCCATTCTTCTCTGATGTGGTTTAGTCTGCCCAGCAGTTTGGTTTTACCACTGCTTTATCTGCACAAGGTGGGAAAACTACCATGTGGACACCTTGGTTGTTAAAGAGGAGATTTGAGTTTACAAAATTTTACAATTGTAAATTGTCAGGTTGTCAAATCAGATCATCTGAGGAACTTAAGGTTTAATGATTTGATATTGCAGAGTGATGTAAACATGCAAAGATGGATGAAAAATCCTCTTAGAGCTACAGTCTAAAACAAACTGTTGAACTCTCAGGCCCTTTCCTTATTTGGTCATGTTTCCTGTTACTTCTCTACCCCCTCTCTGTTCACAGCAATCAGCCACTAATTATCTAAATTAGTTTCATCTGTCTCTCTCTCTTCATGAGCAGTGTCAACCCCAGCCCTTTGCCAGATTGTCTGTGAACATCCCCACAGCTAGGGACTTTCCAGCCTTCTAAACCCTGCACCTGAATGTCTGATATCTGACTTGTTCTGGACCTGACCCTGATCTTTGCTTCTGGCCCCACTGGTCATGTGAGTTTATTGATACCTTAAACCTGAATGTTAGTGATGACTAGATGAAGCTTCATAAAGCATCAAAGCTTTCCAGCAAATTGGTTCAGAAAATGAATCATTTCTTGAGGCTTCATGTGAACATTAAGCCACCTGCTGGCCAAAGTGTATAAAACAGGCAGCTTTGATGTAATCCGCAACATCCTGCACTTTGTGTCTGTAAAGACTGTCTTGATTTAAAAAAACCATAGAATTAGCATCTATCAGTGTGTTGTGTTTTCTACAGTATATCAATATTATGTTGGATCATTTACATGAGATAAAAATACGTCAATATTCTTTCTTGGTGGGTTATTGCTTTAATAAGGCAGATGATGGTGAAAGTGCTTGTTTCAACCAGAACAGTGATTCACAGGTCAAGGAAGATTTTATTTATTTTTAATAAGAATTTTTTTTTCAGCTGTGTTGAGGCAGGCATTGAGGCTTAATCAGATGTAATCAGTGACGTCACTCCTCCAAAAACGATACAAGCCCTGATACCTGCTCCGGAAAAATTCTTGGATTAGTCGACACACGCTCTGAAAGCTCAGGCTGGGTGGTACCGCAAAATTTTGGTATTGATCTGACACCAAGTAAATCCATGGCAATTATCGCTGATACCGATACAATACCAATAGGCTACTGATACTGTTTGCTTGAAATTTCACTCTTTAAATTATTTTGCCCTAATTATTGATCACAATTATGCTCATAATAAAACACAGTACAGAGATTTGTGCCAAATAAAAAACTTTTTTAAACTAAACTGACAAATTTAAGCTTTTTTGTTTGTAAACAATATAAAATAACATTACAAAATAATGACTGTTATTCATTTTTATCACACAATTGTTTGAGAAAAATAAAGTCACCAATTAACTAAACAAAGGCTAAACCTGCTATTGGCTGGCTTTCATTCGCATTCTTCAGCTTTTTGCCCCAAAGCCCTCTAAGAAAAACCCCATTATGTTGGTATTGATCGATACAGATACTAACCTTGGTATCGATATCTGGGTTGATGCACCAGCCTGAGGTGCACATCTTAACAGGAACACAGAAAAAAGCCCAGCACCTCTATCCTGGCTGCTTGTTCACATTAGAGTGCTTTTTAAAATTCTCCCTTTTTTTTCTTTCTTTTTTTTAAAGTTTTAATTGGTTTTGCTCCACTTTTCTTCTCAGCTTCTCCACCTCTGAGCATCCACTTGGATGCTGCTCCTGGTCGTCATCATGGAGCAATTTACTGTCAAACTCACTGACCTCCAACCCAGCTAGAGAGTGTAAATATCTTTATTTAGATACTAATTAAGGAATTACTCAGGTGTGCTACTTATTTCCTTTTATATAATTATTCTACTGTTCATATAAAATATCTCTTATCTATAAGCTTATATGTTTACTGAACAGTGTGCTTGAGCAACAATAAGGCTCCTCAAATGGGACATGGAGGAAGTTGACTAATGCTGTGCTGCCAGTAAAACAAAATATGTGGTCTCAGGTCTGCATTTATGTTGCACTTAAGGGGAAATTTCTAGGTCGACCAGAGTTCAGAGTGAAAGGAAATTTGCACCTTTTTGTATGGTCTCTTTTTGTTCCTGCTTTTCAGAAAACAAGAAGCCAGTAACAGATGGGGGCCACGAGGCAAGCTCCAGACATATGCCTGTGGTCGACTTGTGACTGCATGTGACTTTGCTCCAGCAACTGCAGCATTAGTCAAAAAAAAAAAAGAGGAGGAGCATATATAAGGGTTCAGGGGCCAATAGTTGAGTGTTCTGGCTATGGTGGTGTTGAAACCGCTGACGAATATTTACCCTATTGTCAGTTCTTTGACCGACCTTTCAGGCTCACGTCCTGTTGCTTCCTCTCTTGGATCTTTAACGACCGGTGAGACTCCAGTCGCAAAGTGATGGGCGATTCTCGATTCTTTTGGCGCGGGAACAAGCAATTTTACCCCTTTAGAATTCCTGATTATTATCGTCCGCTCATGCGGAGATAGGCCTGAGGAGTTATTCTGGTAGATAAGCCAGCCTTTGGGTCTAGGTATGAAGCTACCGTACTATCGTCCTAACAGGATCACTACCTGGTATCGAAGTAATAATCTAGCGAATTCTTATGTCTCTTCGGGTATTGGGGAATCTGGGGCTCACCTGCTCGTTGTGTTGTCCTCTCCTCTCCTCAGTGGATGTGGAGAAATATAAGAGAAATAATTTTGGTTGGGGAGTTAACTGAAGTTAACTATAACCCTTTTATTCAAGTTTTCTTTTATTGGTACAATACAGAAAAAATAAAAAGAAAGAAAAAATAATAAAATTCCCTTTTCGGGCTTCCCTTTCAGTGAGGTCTAAAAAGCAGAATATAAGAAATAAGTATAAAGTAAAAGTTTCCCTCAATGGGTGACTCCGCTTTCGCGGTCTACATCTTCTCTAATAATAGTTCAATCTCCCTTGGTAAAAAGGGCAAAATCTATCCCAGCAAAGGGATGAAGGTCCAAAAATCTCCGTAAAATCTGACTCTCTTCAAAATATCACAAGTATATATACATAACTTAAAAACCATCCCACTTGATACCTTCCCACTAACAAAAAAACACTCAAAACCAACCCACTCAGTATTTTTCCATCAACAGAAAACAACTCAGAACCAACCCACTTAGTATTTTTCCATCAACAGAAAACAACTCAGAACCAACCCACTTAGTATTTTTCCAGCAGCGGAAAAAGCATATGTGGGCATCTGCAAAGTGATCCCTCCTTCTGGGTTGCATCAGAGCTGAAGGAAAAGAAGACACTTTTCCCTGTCCCGTTATCTATCTATTCTCACAGTTTTTACACAAAGGCTGCTTGGTAATATTTTCTGAGTTTGCTGGGAAATTCCGCTCTGCTTTGGAGCGAGCAGATAAGAGGTAACTCCCCTTCTTAGACTCCCGGACCTGCTTCAAGGCCTCTCTGCCACTTCTTCAGCAGTGTAACAACTCTACCTCTTATTTGTGAATGCACTCTCTGTAAGCTGCAGAATAATAACAACTAAGCTGTAGCTCTATTAATCAAAACCAAAACCTAATGAACATCACTAAATCTAAGGATAATAATGTAAATAAGCAAGCAAACAGGAATATATGAAATGTGAATAGGTAATACATAACACATAGAAAAACATAACTGAGTATTGATCAGGCAGTCCATAAACTCAGTCTTTTGGTTATAAACCTCATCTCACATCATGTGTGTAACAGCAGTCATAGATTCAAACTTTAATAAAACTTCTCTCCCTCCTTCACTCACTGAGAGCAAAAGCGGTGGTTTCCAGGCAGGTGTGAGTTATCTGTAAAGATAGGGGCCTCTGCCTCCTGACCGTTGCCATCTGAACCCAGAGACTCTGTTGCACATTTCTCAAACTATTGTGATCAATAAATTCTTAACTGAAGAGAAGTAGTTTGTCATCTGTACTCCATTAAACAGACACGCGGGAGAACAACCTAACAAGAGAGGTAATTAGAAATTAGGTGGGAACAGTAACTGGTTAACTGGTATAGTGGGAAATTAGTTCCTGCCTAATTAATATTGAAGGAAGAAGTACCTGTTATTTTACTGCTTGTGCATTTTTTAAGGTTTTTCCCTCTCTATAATTAGAGGATGGCTTCAACATGAGCTGTCTGACATATCACACCCTTAAATCTGTCACTGGTCACATCTGATATTCTGGTGCCCCTGCCCCGTCGCGCCGGGGGACTCCGGTCTGGGGGCCCCTCTGCTCTGGTCTGAATGGGTCACTGCTCTGTCTGCTTTGGCTGTCCTGGGCTTGGTGCTCTGTGGAACTGCTGGGCCTTTGGGGCCTCGGGCTCCCCCTGTCCCCCGCTGATGCTTCGGGTGCAGTGTGATCACGGCCCCCTTGCAAGCACACATTTCTTCCTTGTTGCATGGCCACACACACACATTCACACGTGCATGCTCACAAACGTGCTCGTCTCTTCATTCGCTTCTGATTAGATGTTGCTGATTGTGTGTTGGTACGTTTCTCTGCATGTACGTTTGATGACTACTGTACTTTTTCATATCATCATTATCCTATTTTCTTTATGTCTCATGTAGTACTGTGGTAGTTTATATTGTTTTTGGTGATGTGTTAGAAACTGTTATTTCCACATTTTATCGATCCTGTGTACCAGTGAGCCGTGGGCCAAACACAGCTATTTAAGGGAGACACATAAATAAATGTTTACAAAAATAGTTCTTTTAATTATTATTCATGCATGCAAATTAATTCTTCTCCATCATTGCAAATAACACGCTACAAAACATCAATATGGCCAAATAATATTGACATCATAAAAACATAAATGGCAGGTACTAAATTGTAACCAAATATAGTGCAAAATGCCATCAACAACAATGCATGTTAAACAAGGCAAGTTGCTAACGCTAGTGTGACATGCAGCTGATCTTTGGACATTACTAGCCTGTCGATGTTAGGTTGCACCTGGCTCACTGACAAGGTGTCATTGAGGTGTGAGTCAATCTTTCCAGTGTGACATACTGGAAATAGTTTTGACATCTAATTGGGGGACCAGATGTAACAGGCTGGCGGGCCAAATTTTAGGCACCCCTTGTTTAAAGTACCAGACTGGTATTGCCAATACAGGCTTGAATTTTACTTGGCATGTGATCGGAAAGATAATCAGTGGTATCGAACATTGCTGCTGCACACCTCCCACATGTCATAGACAGGCAATCTTCAGGAAGTAAAGGTCTATGCCCTATACATTCACCCCACCCACCCCAATTTAAGTTTCTCACTCTTGTTCGAGCAGCCAAGAACTGCACAAGTCATGGCAGACAACCTTAACATCGTATGGAAATATGCTACTCTTCCCTTCATCATGGACATTCACATACATACCATCATAACAATCAACGAAATTGCTGTATTCGAAATAGCTGCAGCACTCATGGTGCCAATTGCATCACGTTCACAAATAAATGATATTTAAAGGTCCCAAATTATACATTTTTTCAATCTTTACCTTGTGAGGACACAAAGGGAAAGATCTCAGACTCGCCCATTTGAGCACACATTCGCTAAAAAGTGGAGCAAGTAAATGAGAGAGGAGACAGAATTTTCTCTTTCTGGGCCTCATACACAGGCTATGAGGACACATGTGACTGTTAGAAAACCTTTAGAAAGTGGATTTTGCATAGTATGGCACCTGTAAACAACCTGTCTAAATGCAAACATAGGAGAGACATAACAATGAAGAATAAAAAGGTAACAATGCATAAGGGTACAGTTCAACTGAAAATGCTCTTCCAGTCTGTGATTTTGTGCTGCTCCAAGTGACCTTTGTAATTACAGTTCATGGCCACTAGGGGGCTACAGCACTTTAGGCAATAGGTACTATTGCAGAGTTCGGCAGCGAGATGCAGACCGATCAGGATGTAGTGTAATACGGCCTTCTGTGATAGAGACAGTTTCCAAGAACATAAAAAGTATTTCCATCTGATAATTGATATCTCACAGTTAATACACATACATAATACATACATGTCCAAAATATACAGTTATGGACATGTTGTCAATGCGGAGCAGAAAGAAAGTCCAGGTCACGCCACAGCCTGAAATGAAAGATCCAAAATTAAATCAGACCATTCTGATTTGGTTTTTTAGAGTTTGTTTTGGAACCTGGAGTTACAGTATAATAATTTCCTTATTCAACTCTTACACATTATGTTATATTGAAGTGGTGAGCAGGTTTCAGTCAGTAGGTGCTTATGTGTCAGCTTGTCATTAAGAAGAGAAAGACCATTGATTTTACAGCAGCAGGTATTTGTGCTAATCTTAATGATAGTTTTTGCACTTATTTACTCATCGAATTTGAGGTGTTAGAAAACTTAACCAAAGCTATTAAGAATTGGAGAGACATTCAGGAAGATATATGCTAACTAATATATCTTTTAACTAACTAAGGGGCTGCGTGGTTGAGTGGGCAGAGTGGTCCTCTTACAGTCTGAGGGTTGCCAGTTAGATCCTCAGCCCCTTCGAGTTCATGTCGAGGTGTCCCTGAGCAAGACTCCAAACCCCAAATTGCTCCTGATGAGTTGTGGTTGAGCGCCTTGCATGGCAGCTTCCGCCATCAGTGCGTGAATGTGTGTGTAAATGGGTGAATGTGATGTATAATTAGGGCTGGACGACATGGCCAAAACTTGTATCACAATATATTTCTTAATTTCGGTCGATACAATATATACAATATAATTCTGATATCGATATACACAATATGAAAACTACAAAAAATGCCCACAAGAGATGCCTGTAAAACGAAACATTATTTTGCCAAGTCTATGAAACTCCTCCAGTACAACATTTTAGAAATAAAAACTGTACAATAAATTAATGTTCACCTTTTATTTGTATTTAGCAAGGCTAAATTAGTCTTCAAAGAAATCTGAAATCGCCATCAAACGTCAAATAAAACTTTTACCTTTCTCAATGTTAATATCTTTAACTTTAAACTACAGCATAGGCTTATTGTGTTATTCCTATAGATTTAAACAAAGGTGCTTCTACTAAGCTTAAAAATAACAAAAGTGCTTAGAATTGCTACACTTAACAGAAAAAAGAGTGAGCAACAATTGGCGCTTCATCTTCTAACTCAGCATTTTCTATGAGTGAAAATGCTTCAGATGCACTGTGGCCACTCCTCAATAAGAAAAGTAGCTATTGGCTGTCCTAAAAGTCCTAGAAGTCGCTAAATGATGTCTTCACCTGATCAGCAAAACATAATAAAATTAAATTAAATTCTTCAGTCAATATTTTCTTTGTTTTTTAGTTTAGTTCTATTAAGTGTAATTTGTTTTTTAATTAGGAGTCTGCAACTTGTCACAACACTTTTAACTTTTTAAATATTTTTGTCCACACTCTTCATTAATAGGCATTAATATCTGACAGTAAACTAGCACGGGATCATCTAGCAGCAGCTTTGTACATTTCATTTCCAGCCTGGTGATAAAAAGGAGCTGATCTCCTGCTCTGAAGTGTTTTTGGATGAGGGAGGCACCTGCCAGCACCCGCTCCTTAGTGAGAAAAGTGAAAAGTCACTAGATCTGTTGCTAGTTGCTTAAAATAAAAGCGGCTAGAGGGGAGTTAAACTCGCTAAATATAGCGACAAATTCGCTTGGCAACACTGAGCCAAACCACTTCCGTACCACCAAGTTAGTCTTTCCTCTCTTATCTACTATTTTGTCTGCGTTCTCTTCACTTGTATAAGCTTGTTCAGTCACGTTTGCATTACGGTCATGAGCACTTGTTTTGTAGCTAAAACTAGCAGCGTATGAGCCTAGCCTAGCCTAGCCTAGCCTTCTACCTCGCGCTGAGCACAGCCTGCTGCTGCTGGGCTCGGTCGAGCTTGAACGCCAGTTAGTGAAACGCTGTAATCACATACTATATGTATATCGAAATATCGGAAATGAGTTCAAAACTCCTATCACCATTATTGAATAAAAGTATATTGTGATATATATCAGTAATGAATTATTGTCCAGCCCTAATGTATAATATAAAGCTCTTTTGTTATCATTCCAGGTACAGTAAAGCGCTTTATAAATACAGACCATTTGCCATTTTACCATTTAATTATACTTCACATGAGTCTTCGGGATATAAATCTACTTCTTTCATTGACATTTTTCCTTAGATAGGCATTTATTTTTTACAAACTGGCTTATATGAACACTGCCATTATTAATTGGACTACTATGATTTTGTTTTAATTGGATCACAATCAATTACCTTGAATTGATTATGTCTGGAAAGTGCCTTTAGATCAGTGATTCCCAACCCTGGTCCTCAAGGCCCACTATCCTGCAGGTCTTTGTCGTCTCCCTGATGCAACACTCCTGAATCAAATTAATGACTCATTAGGAGACTTGTGCAGATCTTGTCAGAGATCCATTTAATTTGAATCAGGTGTGTTGTAGCAGGAAGACATCTAAGACCCGCAGGATTGTGTGCCTTGAGGACCAGCACTGCTTTAGATGACTGTTGTGAATTGGTTTGATACAAATAAGGCTGAACTAAAATTGAACACTTTTGACAGTAATTCTACTGTAATGTGGGTTGTTGGGATTTGATTTTAATGCATAATTTTAATTGAGATTTTAACAATTTCTTAAGAGAGAGAAAAAAAAGCCAATAGTTTCTAAACCAAGTGACTCAGTCACTTCAAACCACAGCTGAATTGAAGCAGATGAACATCCAAACAAGACACAACTCTTCCTGATTTTCTTAAAGCTGTGTCACAGTCAAGTGTTTGACCACTTTGTAGAATTTAAAAATAGGCAGTACACTTTAAAAACTCATGCTTTTTTTTATTTGACTAAAACTAGACTAAAACCTTTTTGAGTTTTCGTTAACTACACCTGGACTAAAACTATCAAACTCAGAAATGACTAAAATATGACTAAAACTAATAATCATTTTTGTCCTGAAGATTAAGATTAAAACTGAGATGCCTGCCAAAAACAACATGATTCTTTTTTACTTTTTATTCTTTTTTTTCCCCCAGCTAGGCCACTTAAGAACCCATGCAACCGGGAATTGTCCCGCTGCTCCCGACGGCCAGTACGGGCCTGGCTGTAGATAAATTATAGCCTCTTTTTGTTGGTTTTCCAGTTTTGTCTTAAAAACTGACATTTACTCATGTCAGAACAATCAAGCTTTTAGTGACAAAGTGGACTAGAGTCATTGTTGCTCCCTGGTGTCTCTGAGAGGTGGAAAAACATTTGCCTGTTCTGATTTATTGCACTGATTTTTTTTATTAACAAAGTGGACTACATACATTGTTGCTCCCTGACCTCTCCTCTATGTAAAAAGAACATTTGCCTGTTTTGATTTATTGTATAAATCACCATAATTTGTCATATAAGCATGCAAATCAACTTCATTTCTGTCACCCTGACACACGTACATCATTTATCACCCTGAAACACACGTTAAGCATCATTATATCCGTGGATCAGACACCACTGAACAGCAGTCTGTCAGTTTCAGGACGCTGGAGCCAGACGATACAAACACTGCTGTGGAGGTGAGTGTTTGCTGGTAACTTAACAATTAAAAGTTCAAATTTCATGATCTGTGATGTAAAATTTTTGATCTGGAATATAACAACCCGTCCAATGGTTGCACGCTGGACATTCTTGCCTCTGTAAATTAAATTTTTAAAACCGTCTATCCATCACTCATCATGCAGTAGTAAGGAACTATAATTTGGTAAAAATATAAACATGCCAGAGGGGAAAAGGGTCGATAACAAACCGGACCGGACTTTGTCAAAATGGTATAAATAAAAGTATTTATGAAAACAATTGAATAAATACATATTCTTAAAAACAAAAATACAAATACCGGGTTCAATGAACAAAATAAACCATGTCCGGTTACAAATAACATAAAGTGTCCTTTTTCAGGTTTATTATACAAAAACAAAACAACCGAGTATTACTAACTGAAACCTCCTCCTATTGAGGGTTCCGATAACTTTAACAACGGAAAACAAACTACAAAACTGCCTATAAACCAAACATAAACTGAAATAGAAATAGTCTTTTCTGTAAACCACAATTTCTGTCAATTAGAAAAGCTCTCACAAATTCTACAGCCACTTCTAAACCCACACAGGGACAACACACGAAAGAGTCTAAGCCAAAGCCGGCGTACTGTGTGCCCATAATACACAGTCGCCCAGAATGATGGTGAAGCTGGCTTTTATCCACGAGGCACCGCCCCTTCCAGGAAGTCCCAGCACTGCAGGCGACCAATCCTGGCGGAGGAGAGGAGCAGCTCCTGATGGCAGTCGTCAGGTCACAACGAGACACAGCTGGATCCAATTCCGGCACCAGGCTGACAGGCCGAGGGCCGTAACAGCTAACTAATTATGCTTCACATGACTCTTCAGGATGTAAATCTAAGTCTTTCATTGACATTTTTCCTTAAATAGGCATTTATTTTTTTTACAAACTGGCTTGTATGAACACTGTCATTATTAACTGGACTATCATAAATTTGTTTTAATGGGATCACAGTGAATTAGCTTGAATTGATTATGTCTATAAAGTGCCTCCAGATGACTGTTGTGAATTGGCATTATACAAATAAAGCTGAACTAAAATTGAACTCTTTTGGCAGTAATTCTATTGTAAGAGGGGTTGTTGGGATTTTGTTTTAGTGCTTGCAGTAATTATCCAATTATCCAGTAGATCCAAAGATTAAATATTGAAAGGAAGAAAGTCTGTCTTGTGTCTCCTGTACTGATTCATCTCACCTGCAGAGTTATCCACACTCAGCTTCTTGTCCATCTCTGATACTCAGAGTTGTGTTGGAAGCTAGAGGTGTACAGTAAGTTTTAGTTCTTTGATGGGTCAAAACCCAACAAAAAGTTGTTAAAAGCTTATTCAAGGACTAAGAAAATATTTTAGGTGGTTGATAAAACGTATTTTATTCTTCATATTGGCTCTTTCTTTCTTTGTTTGTGATGGCACTGAAACTAAGTACTATATCTGTTGGAGGTGCCCTGATCCAGGTGCAAGCAGTGGGGGGATCGGTCCAAGATTCTGGAATATTATTCCCCAAGACTTACACTCCATCACTGACCTGCTTCCATTCAAAGCCAAACCCAAGCCCAATTTATTTAAAAATGCCTTTGACTTTTTGTACTTTGATACTTTGCTTTAATGTGTTTTGCATTTATTTGTTTTTGAATTTATTTATTTGATTGTGTTTTTTGAAGATCAAAGAAAGCAGAGCTACGATGCTGGTTGACTCGGCCAACTTAGTAATAGATTCAATCATTGATGTCAAGCTGAATGGTTGATATGTTTTTTTTTCTGTTATGACAAAGTCGTATTTATTACGTTACAGACAAATCTTTTATTTCTTATCATACTTGAATATCTTGGTTGATATGGACTAATATATTTAGAAAAACAGATCACCTTTAGCTTTGAATCTTTTATCAGGTAATGTGGTCTGTCGTGTCAAGTACACAAGATTAATTACAGTCAGTGGTTCATGGATTTTCTTTACCCAATCACACAGATAATTAGCTTTTTATGTTACATAAGTACCCTATATACAGTCTGCTGTCATTTTTATATAAAATCAAACACCAATGACCATGTAGGGGGCAGTGTGGTGTTCACTACCTTGACATTTTGATGTATGAACACACCTGGATCAAACTGGATGACCACTCTACCAGTTAATCCACAGCTGTAGATAGCAAAGATAAATTACAGCCTCTTTAAACTATTTTAAATGCGTTTAATGATATCAGGACAATAAAGATTTTAGTGATAAAGTGGACTGGAGTTGTTGCTCCCTGACCTCTCCTCTATGTAAAAAGAACATTTGCCTGTTCTGATTTATTGCACAACTCCTCATGCAAACATGCAAATCAACTTCATTGGCTGTCATCCTGACACATGAGCATTATTTTTCACCTGAAACACACATTAAGCATCATTATATACGTGGATTAGACACCACTGAACAGCAGTCTGCCATTTTCAGGACGCTGGAGCCGGATGGTGCAAACACTGCTGTGGAGGTGGGTGTTTGCTGGTAACTTAACAATTTAGAGTTCAGATTTTATTACCCGTGATAAGAAATTTTGATCTCCACAGGATAAATCAGTTTTACATTTCATTCTTATTATTATCTTCATTTCTTATTAACTATTTGTAAAATATTGGATTTTGACAACCGGGACCCCTCCAGTCAGGTCCCGGTCAGGTCCAGCAAGATTACACAAATTCCATAATTCAAAATAAATAAATTAGATTATCAAGAGTAGCCCAGACTACCCATAAAGCTCAGCAAGAGCACAACACTGCAGCCAGACCATCATTCTGCTGTTACCATGCTGGACAGGACAAGTTAAAAAAAAAAATATATATATATGTAAAATAAAGAACTGTGGCACCAACTAAGCATGACTTAAATTATTCAGTATCAGTTTATGACCTTTATATGTTGAACCTGCTTCACAGCACAGGCTGTAGGTCTTCACCTGACTTTGAAACTGTAACATTTCAGATTTCTCCTCTTCTCCTCAGGTCTTCATCTACCCACCATACCATCATGATGTCAGTTAACTACTCCTCTCCCTTCAACTCCTCTCTGGATTTGGTTCACTCTCTCTGTTTCAACTCCACACTTGGCCATTCAATCATGCACGCCCTTTCTGCCACCAGACTCATCCTCCTGATCCCCATTTCCATCTTTGTCCTCCACCTGGGCATCCAACAGTGGTGGCAGCATCATTCCTTTAAAACAGCGAGCCACTCCGACCTCTTCACCTACAACCTGACTGTCATGGAGCTGATATGGAGTTTGGGGACAATTTTTTCCTTTTCAGGGGTTTTCTCTGATTTTGCTGATTTAATTTCAGCGATGTATTTTTTTTACACCATGATTTTTTTTGCAGGTATCTGCTTTCACACACTTACCTGTGTAGATCGCTACCTAGCTGTTGTTCATCCAGTAACATATCGTAAACTTCGAAGTACCCGTGGAGTCACAATCAGAAACATCAGCATAGTTTGTGTTTGGCTGATGCCGTTAGGTTTGAGCTGTATGTCAAGTTTTTATATCTCTACTTTATCCGTTATCATATTGTTCAGTTTTTTTGTCATTTCTGTGGTTGTTGTCTCTTTCTGCAGCCTTTCTGTTCTCTATGTGCTCTTTCGTCCAGGCCCGGGGGCAGGAGGCAGGAACAGGGGCCATATTGACCAATCGAAACAAAGGGCATTCTTGACTGTTATGACCATAATGGGGGTCCTGTACTTGTTTTTCTTGGGGTTACTTATTTCCTCTGCACTTTTGTTTTCACAAGTGTTGTGTCCTGGTATCTCCTCTGTAGTCCATTCTTCTCTGATGTGGTTTAGTCTGCCCAGCAGTTTGGTTTTACCACTGCTTTATCTGCACAAGGTGGGAAAGCTACCATGTGGACACCTTGGTTGTTAAAGAGATTTGAGTTTACAAAATTTTACAATCGTAATTTGTCAGGCTGTCAAATCAGATCATCTGAGGAACTTAAGGTTTAATGATTTGATATTGCAGAGTGATGTAAACATGCAAAGATGGATGAAAAATCCTCCTAGAGCTACAGTCTAAAACAAACTGTTGAACTCTCAGGCCCTTTCCTTATTTGGTCATGTTTCCTGTTACTTCTCTACCCCCTCTCTGTTCACAGCAATCAGCCACTAATTATCTAAATTAGTTTCATCTGTCCCTCTCTCTTCATGAGCAGTGTCAACCCCAGCCCTTTGCCAGATTGTCTGTGAACATCACCACAGCTAGGGACTTTCCAGCCTTCTAAACCCTGCACCTGAATGTCTGTTATCTGACTTGTTCTGGACCTGACCCTGATCTTTGCCTCTGGCCCCACTGGTCATGTGAGTTTATTGATACCTTAAACCTGAATGTTAGTGATGACTAGATGAAGCTTCATAAAGCATCAAAGCTTTCCAGCAAATTGGTTCAGAAAATGAATCATTTCTTGAGGCTTCATGTGAACATTAAGCCACCTGCTGGCCAAAGTGTATAAAACAGGCAGCTTTGATATAATCCACAACATCCTGCACTTTGTGTCTGTAAAGACTGTCTTGATTTAAAAAAGACCATAAAATTAGCTTCTATCAGTGTGTTGTGTTTTCTACAGTATATCAATATTATGTTGAATCATTTACATGAGATAAAAATAGGTCCATATTCTTTCTCAGTGGGTTATTACTTTAATCAGACAGATGATCAACCAGCACAATGATCCACGGTTCAGAAATTTTATTAATTTTTAACAAAAAACAAAAGAAAAAAGTTTTTTTTCCAACTGTGCTGACGCAGACATCAAGACTTTGGACATAATCAGTGATGTCAGTCCTCAGCAACAATACAAGCCCTGATAGATGCTCCGAGAAAACACTTCTTGAATTTCACTCTTTTAATGATTTTACCTTAATTATTGATCACAAGTTTGCTCATAATAAAACATAGTAAAGATGTGGGTCAAATTAAACTTTTTTTTAAACTAAACTGAGAAATTTAAGCTTTTTTGTTTGTAAACAATATAAACTAACATTACAAGATAATAAAATGACTGTTATTCACTTTTATCACAAAATTGTTTAAGAAAAATAAAGTCACCAATGTAAATTAACTAAATAAAGGCTAAACCTATGATTGGCTGGCTTTTATTTGCATTCTTCAGCTTTTTGCCCCAAAGCCCTCTAAGAAAAACCCCATTATGTTGGTATTGATCGATACAGAAAACCTTCTTATTGATATCTGGGTTGATGTCTTAACAAGAACACAGAAAAAAGCCCAGCACCTCTGTCCTGGCTGCTTGTTTGACCTTAGAGTGCTTTTTAAAATTCTCCCTTTTTTTCTTTTTTTTTAAGTTTTAATTGGTTTTGCTCCACTTTCCTTCTTGGCTTCTCCACCACTGAGCATCCACTCGGTCTCTCAGGGCTGCTAACCAGCTGCTCCTGTTCGTCATCATGGAGCGATTTACTGTCCAACTCACTGACCTCCAACCCAGCTAGAGAGTGTAAATAACTTTATTTAGATACTAATCAAGGAATTACTCAGATGTGCTACTTATTTCCATTTACATAATTATTCTATTATTCATATTAAATCTGTAAGCTCATATGTTTACTGAACAGTGTGCTTGAGCAACAATAAGGCTCCTCAAATGGGACATGTGAGGAAGTTGACTAATGCTGTGCTGCCAGTAAAACAAAATATGTGGTCTCAGGTCTGCATTTACGTTGCACTTAAGGGGAAATTTCTAGTTCGACCAGAGTTCAGAGTGAAAGGACATTTGCACTTGTTTGTATGGTCTTTTTTTGTTCCTGCTTTTCAGAAAACAAGAAGCCAGTAACAGATAAGGGCCACAAGGCAAGCTCCAGACATATGCATGTGGTCGACTTGTGACTGCATGTGACTTTGCTCCAGCAGCTGCAGCATTAATTTAAAAAAAACTATGTACAGAAAGAGGAGGAGCATATATAAGGGTTCAGGGGCCGATAGTTGAGTGTTCTGGCTATGGTGGACAGCAGGACATTTTAATGTCTGTTGGTCAGGGTTAGATATCTGAACCCAGAGACTCTGTTGCACATTTCTCATACTATTGTAATCAATAAATTCTTAACTGAAGAGAAGTAGTTTGTCATCTGTACTCCATTAAACAGACATGCGGGAGAACAACCTAACAAGAGAGGTAATTAGAAATTAGGTGGGAACAGTAACTGGTTAACACTAGAAGTCCCAGGAATTTTGATGTCTCCCTAAAGTCCCAGAGAAGGGTCGAAAGACCTTTAGTCCAAACTGACGACTCTGCTGGCAAAAATTAGCATCTCTTCATTTGTAAATGCAGCCATTACCTGAGGAATGCACCCATTGCATCCAGCCCCTCCTTGTTACCTTGAAACGTCTGGTAAATTCTGTGGCAGTGGGGGATGGTGGGCTGAGGGGGATAAATAGTAGCTAGCTTCACCTCGAACAAATAGAAGGAAGCAAAATGCAGAGGCGGCTTACAACTCAGCAGGCATTGGACCTGATCCTCAGCGATACAAACCCTTGTGACTCAGATGGAGAAGAGATACAAATTCAGCTGGATTCGGACTCTGACTCTGAGCAGTCTTCAGGTAAGATTTGAAACTATTATTGAACTTTTTGGTATGACAAATTTCTTTCTTTCTGCTTTGTCCTGTACTGTGAGTTGCAACACTGGAATTTCTCCATTTTGGTACAAATAAAGGATTTTTTTAATCTTATTTCCAAAACATCCTATTTTCGTCCTCTGAAATTGTGAAATTGTTTACCTTGCAGATGATGAGACTGCTCCACTGCCAGAAAAGAGGGCTCGGTTGGGAAGTGAGAGGACAGAGATGGCTAAAGATGGCACAGTGTGGCATGAAGAACAGCTGGGGACATGTCTCAATTTCACCCCAATAGAACCATACGGCACAGATGGAGAGCCAACTGCTAAGGCCAGAAGAAGTATCCGGACTCGTCTTCAAAGCTTCTTCTGTTTTATAACACTTGAAATGCTTCGTAGCATTCAAGAATGGACCATTCAGCATGCACGGCAAAAGGAGCAGGCAGATTGGTTCATGAACCTCCCAGAACTAATGGCATTTATTGCAATTATTATCTTGCGGGGGGTGAAGAAAGTTCCATCACTACGTGACAATTGGTCAGCAGAGCTGGGAAACCCACGAATCATTGCTACTATGGCCCGAAAGTGCTTCCAAAACATCATGCAACACCTACGCTTTGATAACATGTTCACACGCAGTGAGCGAGTGGAGACAAATAAGTTTGCTGCAATTTCTAATCTGTGGGAATCTTTTGTCAATAACTGCATCAGATCTTATAACCCTGGTCGACACATCACTATTGATGAACAGCTTTTCCCGACAAAGACTCGCTGCAGTTTTCTGCAGTACATTGCAACAAAACCGGACAAATTTGGCATTAAGTTTTGGCTGGCTTGTGACTTGAAATCAAAGTACATTTGCAATATCCTGCCATATCTTGGCAAGGACCCCAGTCGTCCCAGTGGAGAGAGACTCTCTGAGAGTGTAGTGATGAGGCTGATGGAGCCGTTCATGGATAAGGGCAGAACTGTAACAACAGACAATTTTTTTACATCGCTGTCCCTTGCGCAACGACTGCTTAGCCGGAAAACCACCATCCTTGGCACAGTCAACAAGATTCGCCGGGAAATTCCTCAGTCAACTAGACTGAAGGACCACACTAAATTCACCACTCGAGTGTTTTCCACCACTGGTGCAACACTCACAGTATATGCGCCGAAACGGAAAAAGACTGTCTATCTTCTCAGCAGCATGCACAATGTGGTTGAGACTGAGAATACCACCAAAAGGAAGCCAAACACTGTCACACAATACAACACCACAAAGTGTGGTGTGGATGTGATGGACCAGATGGTGCGGGAGTACAGCGTGCGTGCAGGAACACGGAGATGGCCAGTCGCCGTGTTCTACAACATGATCGACATGGCGGCACGGAACGCTCATGTTCTTCATAAGGAATGCACCGGAGTGCAGGAGAGAAGAGTGGACTTCCTGGTTGAGCTCGCGAAAGAGTTGGCCAACTCTCATGTGAGTCAGAAGAAGGCACATAAGGAGCAACTGCTTCAGCAGCAACCTCCCACACCTAGATATAACTGGTATAGTGGGAAATTAGTTCCTGCCTAATTAATATTGTAGGAAGAAGTACCTGTTATTTTACTGCTTGTGCATTTTTAAGGTTTTTCCTCCAACTAGAGCATTATAATTAGAGGATGGCTTCAACATGAGCTGTCTGACATATCACACAATGAAATTTGTCACTGGTCACATCTGATATTCTGGTGCCCCTGCCCCGTCGCTCCAGGGGGCTCCGGTCTGGGGGCCCCTCTGCTCTGGTCTGAGTGGGCCACTGCTCTGTCTGCTTTGGCTGTCCTGGGCTTGGTGCTCTATGGACCTGCTGGACCTTTGGGGCCTCGGGCTCCCCCTGTCCCCCGCTGATGCTTCGGGGTGTGGTGTGGTCACGGCCCCCTTGCAAGCACACATTTCTTCCTTGTTGCATGGCCACACACAAACATTCACACGTGCATGCTCACAAACGTGCTCGTCTCTGATTGTGTGTTGGTACGTTTCTCTGCAGGTACGTTTGATGACTACTGTACTTTTTCATATCATCATTATCCTATTTTTCTTTATGTCTCATGTAGTACTGTGGTAGTTTATATTGTTTTTGGTGATATGTTGGCAACTGTTATTTCCACAGTTTAATCCTGTCCTTTTCTCCCTTTTTCCCCCTTTTTCCTCTATCTCCCTGTCAGATTCGGCACTGACATATAAAGGCTAGAGGAAAATAAGATTTCAATAAAAATAATAAAAATATCAAGGGCGGCCATGTATATAATATCTCTCCCTTGGTAGAGCAAATCTGTCAAGCAAAATATGGCACACAGACCACCCTTCTGTATGTTAGGATGCTGGACAGGACAGGGTAAAAAAAAAAAAAAAAAAAAAAAGATATTCTGGTCTACACTCCTTACCAGCTGGTGGGAGCAAGAAGTCATCGCCTCAATGTGATGTCTGATTGTGACCAGAGTTTGGTGGAGAAAGCCTGCTTTGAAAGTGATTTTACAAACACATAAAGTTACAGTTTAAAGGAGGGATACACAAACTTTTTGCCTCCAAGGGCCAAAATGAAAATGTACCAGTGAGCCGTGGGCCAAACACAGCTATATAAGGGTGAAACACAAATAAATGTAAATCATAGTTCTTTTAATTATTATTCATGCATGCAAACGAATTCTTTTCCATCATTGCAAATAACACACTACAAACATCAATATGACCAAATAATAACAAAGACATAATAAAAACATAAATGGCAGGTACTAAATTGTAACCAAATATAGTGCAAAATGCCATCAACAACAATGCATGTTAAACAAGGCAAGTTGCTAACGCTAGTGTGACATGCAGCTGATCTTTGGACATTACTAGCCTGTCGATGTTAGGTTGCACCTGGCTCACTGACAAGGTGTCATTGAGGTGTGAGTCAATCTTTCCAGTGTGACATACTGGAAATAGTTTTGACATCTAATTGGGGAACCAGATGTAACAGGCTGGCGGGCCAAATTTTAGGCACCCCTGGTTTAAAGTACCAGACTGGTATTGCCAATACAGGCTTGAATTTTACTTGGCATATGATCGGAAAGATAATCAGTGGTATCAAACATTGCTGCCACACACCTCCCACATGTCATACACAGGCAATCTTCTGGAAATAATGGTCTATGCTCTATACATTCACCCCACTGACCCCAATTTAAGTTTCTCACTCTTGTTCGAGCAGCCAAGAACTGCACAAGTCATGACTGACAACCTTAATATCGTATGGAAATATGCTACTCTTCCCTTCATCATGGACATTCACATACATAGCATCATAACAATCATCGAAATAGCTGTATTCGAAATAGCTGCAGCACTCATGGTGCCAATTACATCACGTTCACAAATAAGTGACATTTAAAGGTCCCAAATTATACATTCTTTCAATCTTTACTATTCTACTATTCTATTCTACAGTCATTTAGCAGACGCTTTTATCCAAAGCGACTTACATTTGAGAGTAAGAACAACACAAGCATGAATTCAAACAAGATGGGACGTCATAATTAAGTGATAGTCAGACCGCTTTTGAGTCCAGTTGGACCCAGGTGCTGTCATGTAGTGCTAGTGCAGTGCATATAATTTTTTTTTTTTTTTTTTTTTAGTCATTTTAAATACAAGATCACGAGTTCATCACACAATATCAACTTTGTCATAAGTGCACACAGCTTCTTCAGTACTTGGTTGAGCCAAAAAGCTGGACAAATCTTTCTAACTCATTTAGTCAAGCTACATGTGGAAATGCTCCTTAAACAACTGAGTCTTTAGCTTGGTCTTAAAAGTGGATACGGACTCTGCAGATCGGACGGAGTTTGGTAGATCGTTCCACCACCGGGGAACAACAGAGGAGAGTTTACCTTGTAAGGACACAAAGGAACTAAAATTGAACACTTTTAAAAGTAATTCTACTGTAATATGGGTTGTTGGGATTTGATTTTAGTGCATAATTTTAATTGAGATTTTAACATTTTCTTAAGAGAGAGAAAAAAAAAGCCAATAGTTTCTAAACCAAGTGACTCAGTCACTTCAAACCACAGCTGAATTGAAGCAGATGAACATCCAAACAAGACACAACTCTTCCTGATTTTCTTAAAGCTGTGTCACAGTCAAGTGTTTGACCACTTTGTAGAATTTAAAAATAGGCAGTACACTTTAAAAGACTCATGCTTTTTTTTTTATTTGACTAAAACTAGACTAAAACCTTTTTGAGTTTTCGTTAACTACAACTGGACTAAAACTACCAAACTCAGAAATGACTAAAATGTGACTAAAACTAATAATCATTTTTGTCCTGAAGACTAAGATTAAAACTGAGATGCCTGCCAAAAACAACATGATTCTTTTTTACTTTTTATTCTTTTTTTTCCCCCAGCTAGGCCACTTAAGAACCCATGCAACCGGGAATTGTCCCGCTGCTCCCGACGGCCAGTACGGGCCTGGCTGTAGATAAATTATAGCCTCTTTTTGTTGGTTTTCCAGTTTTGTCTTAAAAACTGACATTTACTCATGTCAGAACAATCAAGCTTTTAGTGACAAAGTGGACTAGAGTCATTGTTGCTCCCTGGTGTCTCTGAGAGGTGGAAAAACATTTGCCTGTTCTGATTTATTGCACTGATTTTTTTTTATTAACAAAGTGGACTACATACATTGTTGCTCCCTGACCTCTCCTCTATGTAAAAAGAACATTTGCCTGTTTTGATTTATTGTATAAATCACCATAATTTGTCATATAAGCATGCAAATCAACTTCATTTCTGTCACCCTGACACACGTACATCATTTATCACCCTGAAACACACATTAAGCATCATTATATCCGTGGATCAGACACCACTGAACAGCAGTCTGTCAGTTTCAGGACGCTGGAGCCAGACGATACAAACACTGCTGTGGAGGTGAGTGTTTGCTGGTAACTTAACAATTAAAAGTTCAAATTTCATGATCTGTGATGTAAAATTTTTGATCTGGAATATAACAACCCGTCCAATGGTTGCACGCTGGACATTCTTGCCTCTGTAAATTAAATTTTTAAAACCGTCTATCCATCACTCATCATGCAGTAGCAAGGAACTATAATTTGGTAAAAATATAAACATGCCAGACAACTTCAAAACAATGATCAGACCAGCTGAAATAAATCTGTTGATCGTGAGATTGTTCATCTGTAGGTTTAATCTGTTGAACTAAGAAAGTTTATTTTTCTGGAGCTGAAACCTGCAAAACTATTACATTTCCCATCAGATATGATAATATGATTTTTGTGCTCATTAAAGCGCAATGTTACCTGGTCACATATGGAAAACAAGCTGCTTTTATCTAGTTTTTTATCAAGTACAGATGTAATCCACACAGACGTGGGAACCTTTCAGGCTCTGGTAAAGGATTAGGTTTATATTACAAGGATTAACATAATTTTCAACATAAAAACGTAACTTCTGTGTTGAAAAAACAAACTGTTTCTGTGGTTTATGAAATAATCTAAACCATGCTCCATAATTTCACTCAGAAGCGTCTCGCCTGGGCTAAAGACTAAAAGGACTGGGCTGCTGCTGAGTGTCCAAAGTTATGTTCTCTGATGAAAGTAAATGTTGCATGTCCTTTGGAAATTAAGGTCCCAGGGTCTGGGGGAAGAGAGGAGAGGCACAGAATCCACGTTGCTTGAGGTGGAGTTTAAAGTTTCCAGTCAGTGTTAACATCTGGTGTTGGTCCACTGTGTTTTCTTAGGTCCACGGTCAACACAGCCGTCTACCAAGAAGTTTTAGTGCACTTCATGCTTCCTGCCGCAGACCAACTTTATGTTATTTTCTAACAGGACTTGGCACCTGCACACAGTGCCAAAGCTACCAGTGCCTGGTTTAAGGACCATGGTATCCCTGTTCTTAATTCCCCAGCAAACTGGCCTGACCTTAACCCCGTAGAAAATCTATGGTGTATTCTGAAGAGGAGGATGCGATATGCCAGACCCAACAATACAGAAGGGTTGAAGGCCACTATCAGAGCAACCTGGGCTCTCATAACACCTGAGCAGTACCACAGACTGAGTGCTGTACATGCTCATACTTTTCATGTTCATACTTTTCAGTTGACCAATATTTCTAGATATCCTTTTTTGTACCAGTCTTTAGTAATATTGTAATTTTCTGGGATATTGAATTTGGGGTTTTCATTAGTTGCCAGTTATAATAATCAAAATTAAAAGAAATAAACATTTGAAATATGTCAGTCTGTGAGGAATGAGTGTCTACATTATACAAGTTTAACTTTTTGAATGGAATTACTGAAATAAAAAAATTTCTGATGAGGACCTGTAGCATATATATATATATATATACAGTATATATATATATGTATGTATACATGCTCCCTCTTCCTTTTTCTACTTTCCTTTTTAATTTCCCGTTTAATTTATTATTCTCTTTTTTTGTGTCCCCTCCAGTCAGGTCCAGCATGATTACATAAATTCCATAATTCAAAATAAATGAATCAGATTATAAAGAGGAGCCTTTTACCCATAAAGGTCCCCTTGACAAGAGCACAGTACAGCAGCCAGACCATCATTCTGCTGCTACCATGATTGACAGGACAAGTAAAAAAAAAGACAAAACAAACAAAAAAACAAGCAAACAAAGAAAAAAGAATTGTGACACCACCTAAGCATGGCTTAAATTATTCAAAACAAGTTTATAATGACCTTTATACACTGAATCTGCTTCACTGCAAAGGTTGTAGACTCACCTGACTTTGAAACTGTAACATTTCAGATTTCTCCTCTTCTCCTCAGGTCTTCATCTACCCACCATACCATCATGATGTCAGTTAACTACTCCTCTCCCTTCAACTCCTCTCTGGATTCGGTTCACTCTCTCTGTATCAACTCCACACTTGGTGATTCAATTGTCCGCGCCCTCTCTGTCACCAGACTTGTCCTCCTGATCCCCGTTTCCATCTTTGTCCTCCACCTGGGCATCCAACAGTGGTGGCAGCATCATTCCTTTAAAATAGCGAGCCACTCCGACCTCTTCACCTACAACCTGACTGTCATAGAGCTGATATGGAGTTTGGGGGCAGTTTTATACCTTCTGGGGGTTTTCTCTGATTTTGCTATTTTAGTGATGCATTTTCTTTACACCATGATTTTTTTTGCAGGCATCAACTTTCACATGCTAACCTGTGTGGATCGCTACCTAGCTGTTGTTCGTCCAGTAACTTATCGTAAACTACGGAATACCCGTGGAGTCACCATGAGAAACATCAGCATAGTTTGTGTTTGGCTGACGTCATTAGGTTTAACCTGTATTTCAAAATTTCATTTCTCTACTTTATCCATTATCATTTTGTACAGTTTTGTGGTCACCTCAGTGCTTGTTGTCTCTTTCTGCAGCCTTTCTGTTCTCTATGTGCTCTTTCGTCCAGGCCCGGGGGCAGGAGGCAGGAACAGGGGCCATATTGACCAATCGAAACAAAGGGCATTCTTTACTGTTATGGCCATAATGGGGGTCCTGTACTTGTTTTTCTTGGGGTTACTTATTTCCACTGCAGTGATGGTGTCACAAGTGTTGTGCCCTGGTGTCTCCTATGCGGTGTTTACATCTCTAATGTGGCTTACTCTGCCCAGCAGTCTGGTTTTACCACTGCTTTATCTGCACAAGGTGGGAAAACTACCATGTGGACACCAGGGTGGTAGTTAAAGAGAACAAGCAGAGATTTAAATTTCCAAAATTGTTATATTAGTCAGGTTGTTAAATCAGATCATGTGAGGAACCTAAGATTTTATTATTTGATATTGCAGAGTGATGTAAACATGCAAAAATCCTCTTAGAGCTACAGCCTAAAACAAACTGTCCAACTGTCAGTGGGATCCTGGCCTATTCCTTATTTGGTCATGCTTCCTGTCACTTCTGTACCTGTTCACAGAAATCAGCTGCTAATTATCTTAATCAATTTCCCCTGTCCCTCTCTCTTCATGAGCAGTGTCAACCCCAGCCCTTTGCCAGATTGTCTGTGAACATCACCACAGCTAGGGACTTTTCAGCCTTCTAAACCCTGCACCTGAATGTCTGATATCTGACTTGTTCTGGACCTGATCCTGATCTTTGCCTCTGGCCCCACTGGTCATGTGAGTTTATTGATACCTTAAACCTGAATGTTAGTGATAACCAGATGAAGCTTCTAGAGATGGGAGTTATGGCTCTTTAAAGGGTGCCGGATCATGACGAGCCGTTCCTTTCAAAGAGCAATTCAAAAGAATGGCTCGTTCTTACAATATCTTACAAAATTTCACAATATATAAGAATGACAATCAAAATGTGTACCTGTATAAAATCAACTATATAAGATTAAAAATGATAGGAAAAATACAGATATAAAAGGATAAACCTAAGCAGTCAGTGCAAATTCTAATAAATGTTTTGGATAGAACTCAGTATTTGTTTCCGAACAATACTCTCTGTCCATAGATGCTTCACATGAATGGAGGAAGTTGAACATCAGAATTCTGTGATGTTTCAAATGTGATGAAGCCAATGTGGAAATTTTGTATATAAACAGAATGGCTCATAAATGAACGGCTCAGAGCTGTGACTCGGTTTCCATCGTTCATTTAAAAGAGCCGTTCAAAAGAATTGATTTGTTCATGAACGTCACATCTCTAGAAGTTTCATAAAGCATCGAAGCTTCAATCATTTCTCGAGGCTTCATGTGGACGTGAAGCCACCTGCTGGCCAAAGTGTATAAAACAGGCAGCTTTGATATAATCCTGCACTTTGTGTCAGTAAAGGCTGTCTTGATTAAAGAAGACCATAAATTAGCTTCTATCAGTGTGTTGTGTTTTCTACAGTATATCAATATTATGTTGGATCATTTACATGAGTTAAAAATAAGTCAATGTTGTTTTCCAGTGGGATTTTTTGTCAATTTAAACATTTTTTATTAGACTGAAGGGTAGAACTGAGGAATTTAATATGTAAGTTTTTTTTGTAAACAATATAAAATGACAATGTAACAAAATAATAAAATTACTCTTTTTCGCTTTTATCGTGCAATTGTTTGAGAAAAATAAAGTCAGCAGTGTCAATTAACGAAACAAAAGCTAAACCTACTATTGGTTGGCTTTCATTCACATTCATTGGGAGACACTAAGACACTAAGCTTGGTATCGATGTCTGGAATGATCCACCAAGCCCGAGCTGCACAACTTAACAGGAACACAAAAAGCCCATCACCCTGTCCTGGCTGCCTGTGCTCATTAGATTTTTTTTTAAAATTCTACAGTTTTTTGTTTGTTTGTTTGTTTGTTTTGAGGTTTTAGTTGGTCTGCTCCACCAGCTGCTCCTGGTTGTAATTATGGAACGATTTACTTTCTAACTTACTTACCTCCAACCCAGCTAGAGAGTTGCCCGTGTGTTTGTTTTCATGTTATCTTTGCTTGTCATTATCTCTATTTGTCCTTTTGTTTAAGCTGTAAATGTATACAAAGTGTATAAATGAACTGACTAATGATGTGCTGTGTAATTCTGTTATTAATCCAAATGAAGTAAATTACAATCGGATCTGGCTTTGAGTCTTTTTTTTATTTCTGTTTGGCCTTTTTGTTTAACACTCGATTAGCTTGCAGATTATCAAGAGGCCGCCCTGCAGCAGCATCCTTGATGCCACAGAAGTGCACTGATGGGAAAACACATTTGCATTCTCAAATTTACTGGAAGAAGTTGCCTAAAACATACATCAGCTTTGCAACATGCAAAAGACTCTTCAGTGTTCATTAGTGTTAGATATTATTATAAATTATTATAAATTTGTCTTTGAATGCGACAAGTGGATGCTTTTGGCCGTGCATCTGTTTTTGCAGGAACAGGAAACCAGAACCTCAGATGGATAGAAGCAGGCAGACGAGGCTGACAGCAGAAGATGCAGAAAAAATCTGCCTTGCAACAGCTGACTAGTTAGTTATATCGTCCAATCACTGTTTAGTTTAGACAAGGTATACCTACTAGGTTCAGAGAAAGCAGTGGGGTTCTGATTTTGGCTGTTATTTCATTTGTAAACAGAGAGGGTGGGATAGTCTCTGAACCCAGAACTCTGTAACATTTCCAATTATTTGTAAAAATAAATATCTTAATTTGAGAGAAGTTGTTTGTTCTCACTGACCAAATCAAAGAACGCGCAACAGATATTAGTGTAGAAAGTATCTTTATTACCTGTGCATTTCTATAGTTTTCTTCAACATTAGTTCCCTCTTATATAGAAAAACAGTCTGACACATTTCTACTCATTTGTTTATGACACCAGCAAGAAGCAGCTTGAAGTTGGAGACATTTCTGCAGGATAATTACTGAGGTGAGCTTTTATTACAAATATTTTAGTGCTTTATGTCTCTTCACAGATTCACCATTCCACTTTCTGCATAAGGAATTTCTCTCATGCATGTTAGTTCTGGTTGGAAAGTCATCTGGGAAGCGCCGGTGTGTGCTGGAGATATTATTGCTTGGTCTGTTGTTTGTCTGTTGTTTTTAAAATTTCTTTTGAATCTTCCCTTCTGGTATAAATAATGTATTTTTTATTTAATTTTTCTTTCTGTTTAATGACTTGCGTATTTTCACGCGCTTTGTTGTAACTTTAAATTAAAAATTCAAACTTGAAAAATAATTCAAAAACAAACAAACAAAAAAATAATAAAACGAATAATTCAAACTGGATAAAATAAAACAAGGGCTCAGATCTGATTTTTGGATTTTTCATCGGAAGCGATGACGTGACCCAGAAGTTCTGTCTCCTCCACGTACCTTGTATCTCATTCCTCGTATCTGCTGCTCCAGCATGGAAATCTGGACTGACCACAGAGACAGTGGTCCGCAGTTACTGTAACGGTATCTGGCTTCCTCAAAGTTATTCAGTTTCTTGTAATAGTTAGTTTACATTAATGCACTGATGTCTATCTGACAAAATGCTTTTAATAACTGACAACCCACTCTGGAATATAAAACACTAATCTGCTTATAATAAGTTATCAAAAGTTGGTAAAGAAATAGCTTCAAACTTTTGCAAACCCTTAATCATTTTCATTTTCTGGTCAAAGGGGAAAGATCTCAGACTCACCTGTTTGAGCACACATTTGCTAAAAAGTGCAGCAAGAAAGTGAGAGCAGACAATTTTCTCATTTTTGGGCCTCACAGGTTGTGAGGACACATATGATTGTTATAAAACCTTTAGAATTAGGGAATTTTGCATAATATGGAACCTGTAAGCAACCCTGTCTAAATGCAAACATTGTAAAGACATAACAATGAACAATAAAAAGGTAATACATAAGGGTGCAGTTCAACTAAAAGTGCTCTTCCAGTCTGCGATTTTGTGCTGCTCCATGTGACCTCTGTAATTACAGTTCATGGCCACTAGGGGGCTACAGCACTTTAGTCCATAGGTAGTATTACAGCGTTCGGCAGAGAGACGCAGACCCATCAGGATGTAGTGTAATACGGTCTTCTGTGATAGAGACAGATAATTGATATCTCCAGGATAATAGTATAGACAGTTTTGGACATGTTGTCAACGCGGAGCAGAAAGAATGTCCAGGTCATGCTGCAGCCTGAAATGAAAAATACAAAATCAGAGCATTTTATGCACAAAATCACAGAATGGATAACGGTGCATTATCCAATTTTTTATTTTGGATTAGGACACATAAAAAGGGTTTTTCCATATTTATTCTTTCTCTTCATTTAAAAACAAACAGCCTGAGTGCACAACTTCTGTGTTTGAGTCTAAAATAACTTTTATACACCGTTTCCAGCAAGCTCTGTCAGCAGCTGCTGGTAATATATAGGCCAAACATCGGGGTGGATGATGCTGTCATCTACCTACTGCACAGGGCGCTGGCTCACCTGGAGACCGCTGGGAGCGTCATGAGAGTCATGTTTTTTGACTTCTCCAGTGCGTTTAACACCATCCAGCCGGTGCTGCTGCGGGGGAAGCTGGAAGGAGCTGGTGTGGATGGAAAGCTAGCCGCGTGGACCATCGACTACCTCACCAACCGGCCACAGTACGTGCGTCTGCAGAACTGTGTGTCTGAGGTGGTAGTCTGCAGCACGGGGGCCCCTCAGGGAACAGTGCTCTCACCGTTCCTCTTCACCCTCTACACCTCGGACTTCACCTACAACACCAGCAGCTGTCATCTCCAGAAGTTCTCTGACGACTCAGCCATTGTGGGCTGTGTGTCTGAGGGGAACGAGCTGGAGTACCGGTCAGTCATCAGGGACTTTGTGGACTGGTGTGAGCGCAACCACCTGTGCTTAAACACCAGTAAGACCATGGAGATGGTGATTGACTTCCGGAGAAGGACACTACCCCACACACCGGTGAACATCCAGGGGAAGGAGATTGACCGGGTGGACAGTTTCAAGTACCTGGGTGTTCACCTCAACAATAAACTGGACTGGTCACACCACACAGACGCCCTGTACAAGAAGGGCCAGAGTCGCCTCCACCTCCTGAGGAGACTGAGGTCCTTTGGAGTATGCAGGCCTCTGCTAAGGACATTTTATGACTCTGTGGTAGCCTCTGCTGTCCTCTACGCCGTTGTCTGCTGGGGAGCGAGCAGCACCCACCGGGACAGGAAGAGACTGAACAAGCTGGTCAGGAGGGCCAGCTCTGTCCTGGGCTGCCCGCTGGACTCTGTGGAGGAGGTGGGTGAGAGGAGGATGTTGGCCAAGCTCACATCCATCATGGACAACACCTCTCACCCACTGCACCAGACTGTGGGGGGGCTGAGCAGCTCCTTCAGCAGCAGACTGAGACACCCTCAGTGTAGGAAGGAGCGCTACCGCAGGTCCTTCATCCCCACTGCTGTCAGACTGTACAACTTGTCTGTATAGTCATATTACTGTGTAATATTTATTTATATTTTACTGTGCAATACCCCCCATTATCAATGTCATCATATTCTTCATATCCCACCATCACCATGTAAATATGTATATAGTCTGTGAGGTTGTTGTTATATTTTATTTTATTTTATGTATGGATGTAGTGTGTGTGTGTGTATGTATATGTATATATATGTATATATATATATATATATATATATATATATATATATATATATAATGTATGTGTGTATGTATGTATATATATGTATGTATATATATATATATATATATCTTTATATTATAACGGTACATATTTTTGCTTTTCTTAGACTTGTAAATAATTTCTATTGCACTTTCTTGCTGTGATGCATGTTCACCTTATTTTGCCTCTCTGTACTTTATTCTATAACAAGAGCTGCTGTAACAAGTGAATTTCTCCACTGTGAGATAATAAAGTCTAATCTAATCTAATCTAATATTAAAAACCGATCTTTAGAACAAAGCTGCTGCTTATAAATGTACTAAAAATGAACAATTACTTGTTTTGTCTTCTTGAAATGAATGAAATGAAATGAAAAATACTTTATTAATCCCAAAGGGAAATTCAATATTGTAGTAGTAGTAATTTTTTTTTTTAAACAATCACATTAATTAATTAAGGGCTTTGTTCTTCAGCCTGATAGCTGCTGGAAGGAAGGATCTTCTGTATCTCTCTGTCTTGCATCGGACTTGAACAAGCCTCCCACTGAACACACTCTGTTGTTTCGTCACGGCGTTGTGTAGAGGGTGTGAAGGATCTTCCATTATCTTCGTCAGCTTGTACAGAATTCTTTTTTTGATGATCAACTCCAGCGGCTCCAGAGTTACTCAACGCACAGAACCAGCTTTCTTGATCAGTTTGTTAATTCTTTTCAAGTCTCTGGTTCTGATGCCGCTGCCCCAGCAGATTGCTGCAAAGCTGATTGCACTTTCAACAACAGACCTGTAGAACATTTGCAACATTTTGGTGCAGACGTTAAAAGATCTCAGCTTCCTTAAGAAGTAGAGTCTGCTCTGACCTTTCTTGTAAATGTACTCAGTGTTGCTTTTCCACTCAAGTCTGTTGTCCAGCTGAACTCCAAGGTACTTGTATTCCTCCACCACCTCCACCTCCTCTCCCATGATGGAAACACTTCTATGTGTGTTCTTGTTCCTCCTGAAGTCAACAATCATCTCCTTTGTTTTCTTGGTATTCAAGATGAGATGATTGTCACCGCACCATTTCACAAACTGACCGACCAGTTCTCTGTACTCTGCTTCTTGTCCATCACTGATACACCCAACAACTGCTGAGTCATCAGAGTATTTCTGCAGATGACAGAACTCAGAGTTGTACTGGAAGTCTGAGGTGTACAGCGTGAATAGAAATGGTGAAAGTACAGTCCCTTGTGGTGTTCCAGTGCAGCTGACCACCATCTCAGACACACAACCTTTCAGTCTCACAAACTGTGGTCTGTTTGTGAGGTAGTCGTAAATCCAGGTGGTTGTGGAGGGATCCACCTGGAATTTCTGCAGCTTCTCACACAGCAGAGCAGGCTGAATCGTATTAAAAGCACTTGAGAAATCAAAGAACATGACCCTCAAAGTGCTGCCTGACTGGTCCAGACGAGAGTGGGCTCTCTGAAGCAGGTATATGATGGCATCTTCAACCCCAAGCCCATTACGGTATGCAAACTGTAGTGGGTCCTGAAAGGTCTTCACCTGCTTGCTGAGGTGAGCCAGTAAGAGTCTCTCCAGGACTTTCATGACGTGAGATGTCAGGGCGACTGGTCTGTAGTCTTTTGGTTCAGCTGGTTGTGGTTTTTTAGGCACTGGAACAAGGCAGGATGTTTTCCACAGCACCGGGATTCTTCTCTGACTCAGGCTGGTGTTGAACAGGTGCTGGAGAATCGGACATAGCTGTTTTGAGCAGGTCTTGAGAACTCTGGGACTGACACCATCTGGACCTGCAGCCTTGTTCTGGTTCAGTTTCACCAGTTGTTGCATGACTTGGTTACAGGAGACAGACAGAGTGGAGGTGGAGGCAGAGGAGGTTTCAGGAAGTCCTGATGTGGAGGGAGATGAGGTTGTGTCCAGGTCCTTGACTGAGCTGCAGGGTGACAGAGTGGAGGTGTGACAGGAAAGCTGTGGGCTCATGGAGGGTGTGTGGCTAGTTGGGGTTGAAGCAGGAGGTGAGCTAAACCTATTGAAGAACATGTTCAGTTCATTCGCTCTGTCCAGACCTCCATCAGTCTGATCCTCCTTTATCCCTCAAGCCAGTGATCTTCTTCATTCCTGACCACACATCCCTCACATTGTTTTTCTGAAGCTTACTTTCCAACTTCTTCCTGTAGTCCTCCTTGCACTTCTTCATTTGTGTTTTAAGTTGTTTTTGTGTGGACTTCAATAACTCCCTGTCTCCATCCCTAAAAGCTTTCTTTTTGATGTTCAGCAGCTTTTTCAGGTCACTGGTGAGCCAGGGTTTGTTATTGGGGAAGCACCTCACTGTTCTTGTTGGAACGGTGCTGTCCACACAGAAGTTAATATAATCTGTCACACACTCAGTCAAGGCATTGATGTCATCTCCATGAGGTTCACATAGGACGTTCCAGTCTGTAGCCTCAAAGCATCCTCTCAGAGCATCTTCAGCTTCATTAGACCAGGTTCTAATAGCCTTTCTAATGACTGGTTGTTGCTGAACGATGGGCTTGTAGGAGGAGGAGAGAAGAACTAGGTTATGGTCTGATCTTCCTAAAGGTGGCAGGGCAAAGGAGCTGTATGCATTTTTTAATATTTGCATAAAATAAGTCCAACGTTTTGTTTTCTCTGGTGGAGCAGCTGACAAACTGTTGGAAAGTTGGTAGAGTTGCAGAGAGGGAGATGTTGTTAAAATCTCCAGAGATCGCCACAAATGCGTTTGGATGTTGTGTTTGAAGCCTGGCCACTACAGAGTTAATGACATCACAGGCTGCGTCTGGAGCGGTACCAGGTAATATATATACCGCTACCAGAATAACGCATGTGAACTCTCTGGGTAAATAATACGGGCGGAGACTCACAGCTAGCAGTTCAATGTCTCTATTGCAGATCTTCTCTTTAACAGTGACATGTTCAGGATGACACCAGCGCTGGTTTACCAGCACCGCAATTCCACCTCCCTTCAGCTTCCCGCTGAGTTGTTTATTGCGGTCTGCACGGACCGTCCTGAAGCCGTGTACAGACGCATTACAGTCTGGGATGTGTTCATGCAGCCATGTCTCGGTGAAGCACATAATACTGCACTCTCTGTATTCTTTAAGAGACCTGGTTAGCACCTGAAGTTCATCAATTTTGTTAGCTAGCGATCTCACGTTTCCCATAACAACCGTTGGAAGAAACGGTTTGAATCGCCACCGTTTTTCTCTCTGCCTCGCTCCTGCCCTGCATCCTCTTCTCTTTCTTTTCAACTCCGTTGGGATTTGAAGTGTTGTTTCACTGATAATCTTGAGTTTGGAGAGTTTTATCAGTTGATCCCGATGGTAAACAAGTCTCGTTGCCATGGAGACTCACAATAACAAGTCTTGCAAAAAAGAAAAAATATTCAGAAAAATCTCCCGTATAGCACAGCCTCTGACCAGCGCGAAAAATCTACCCGAACAGATACAGATTGACAGCTGATGTCTTAAAAAAGACGGCTATATTGCAAAAAAATCATAAGTTAAAAACAGAGCTACTACAATTGCTGCCACCTAGCGGCGCATTCTAGAACATTTATGCTTTGACTTCACATCCATGTCAAATCTCAACATACAACATGAATCCCTCGTTTCTTGCAGTCCTGAACAAGACCAGGAGAAACTGGACCATTTGAGGCAAGAACCAAACCTCAATGCAGAACATGCAATCCACACGTTTCCAGCCAAAAACCATGAGCTCAGAGGTATTTCATTAAAATGCTTGTTGCTCAACTGTACAATTAATTAAATATATTAATTTAATTAATTAATTAAACAAAGTTTTTTAATCGAGTCCCACCCTATATTAGGGGTGGAACTTTAACACATTAATTACGATAAATTAATTACAAATAAATTAACACCTATAATATTCTATTCTATTCTATTCTATTCTACAGTCATTTAGCAGATGCGTTTATCCAAAGTGACTTACATTTGAGAGACCTAAAAAGACCACCTAAACACCTAAACACCTAAAAAGAATAACACATTTAATTGCAGTTTGCGTTTCAAACAACGTGGAGCATTTGTCAATGCACAGTTTCCAATACGACGCACACGTCAGAGCTATAATACATATAATATATATATTATATGTGTGTACTCACGTGATCTCTCATGTTGAATGAAACTTGAGGGTTTAGATTTGTTAATGCTTTGAAATCCTGTAGTTGCTTGAGCTTAAATTTGCAATATTGTTTGATTGTTCTGTCCAGTGTGCACATTGAATTAAATAGTCTGTAGCTTATTTAGTGTATTTTTTACCCTTTCTCACAAACACATTTCTTTTATGGCATCCTTGGTAGGATTATGACATGCTACAGTGTGGTGTGGTGTATTTTGACAATACTTGTTCTTCTATCTGGAACACACCTGACTCATATTAATTAGCCATTGGGCAGAACCTAATTGGCTGTTAGACCCATTTAATTTGATGCAGGTGTGTTGAAGCAGGGATACATGGAAAACCTGCTGGATTGCGGCCCTCGTAGGACCGAATGTAGAACCTCGTAGGATGCCACAATATGAAATTAGGTTAGTAAAATTACTGCCATCATAAACTCGTATTCAACATTTCACCCATGTACAGTATGCCTTAAAAACTTTTAAAACCCTGATTCCTATAGGGTTAAATGAGTTTCCTGACATCTGAACAAGCTTTGTTCTATTGATGAATTTGAGTGTTGCTCTCTGACCTCTCTAAAATGTGCAAAGAACATTTGCCTGTTCTGATTTATTGCACAAGTTCTTACGCAAGCATGCAAATTACCTTTACAGTCTGTCATCCTGACACATGTACATCATTTATCACTCTGAAAGATACATTAAGCATAATTACATATATGTGGATCAGACACCACTGAACAGCAGTCTGCCAGTTTGAAGACGCCAGAGCCGGATGATCACAAACACTGCTGTCCAGGTGAGCGTTGGTAATTACAGTTCAGATTTTATACCCTGTGATGGGAGACAAACCTTTCTCCCTATTTTCATTATTATTTCTTATTAACTATCTGTGAAATATTGGGTATTTACAATCCATCCAATTGTTGTACATGTGGATCTTCTTGGCTCCCTTAAACTGAATTTCTAAAACGGTCTATCCATCACACGTCATGCAGTAGTAAGGAACCATAATTTGGTAAAAATATAAACATGCCAGATATTTCCACACAGTGATGAGACCAGCTGTAATAAATCTGTTGATTGTTGATCTGTAGGTATAACCTGTTTAATTCAGAAAGTTTTGTTTTTCTGGAGAAGAAACCTATAAAACTATTACATTTCCCATCAGCCACTGCAACACTGAGATTTGTGGCCATAACTGTTTACATTTCTAATGAAATGGGAGCATAAGTTAAATAAAAATCATATAGTTGTGTCCTTGTGAACATGCATGTTTATTTTTACCCTTCCAGTGTCATGATTGTTTTTGGTGCATGGCTGAGTGTTAATACCTGTATGTTGTACAAATATGTACTAAAAAAACACGTTTACGACCTCATTATGTCAAGAAAACAAGCTGTTTATATTTAGTTTGCTCTATCAGTCCACATAGAGGCTGGAACCTTCCAGGCTTTGGTAAAAGATTAAATTTATGTCACAAGGACCTAACTTATGTTATGATCTGTTTTATTGGTTTATTTCTTTTATTTATTTATTTATCAGGGACAATGCAAAGAGACATAGAGGACATACAGAACATCTGATGTTTTGCATATAGAGTATATTATGAACTAATCGAAATAAATATCCATAAATTCACTAAAGAGATATCAGGGTAAAGATTTTCTTCAGGGATGAGTGATTCAAATTTTCCAATGAAAACATTGGTTAATATTTCAGGTCTAAAACCTTGACTAAAATGTAAGTTAACGCTTACATTTTTAAAGCCTGATGCAAGATATAATGGGCAGAAAATATTTTTTTTTAATCAGAAGTAATTACAAAAATGTGAAATAAATCATATTAATTTGCATATATTTACAGTTTATGACCATGTGATAGGTCAAAATTATAGTAATGTAAAAGTTATTCACCAGGGGACAGAAGGCAATTATCAGATTGTACACAACAGAGTTTTGACTAAGTTTTTTACCATAAAGTGGTACAACAGGTCTCAAAAACTGTATGTATTGAAATTACTTATCTAACAAAGATGAAATATGAGAAAAATGCAATAAAATCAAATCTAACGTGGGTCAACTAAACTGAATTAAACTAATTTACCCAAAAATAAATCAATGCTAAAAGTTATACTTAAGTGGCATTAAAATCCTATTACATTAAATGAAATGTAACCCAATTATCTATTCATAGTGCTTTATAAAAAATATTATAGCATTACAGCGGGGTGCAGAGAAAGCATTAAAGGAAATATTTGAAACAAACTAAAAAAGAAGTAAAATAATTGAAAAAGCTGAAACAGTGTAAAAATAAAATGTAAGAAAAAAAAAAGTTAGTGTGTGAACAATTGACAATTTAGTCCAAATATTTTAAAATAGTGGAATTTAATATAAAATAATATAAAATTGGTGTGGTTGAATCAGTGGGGGAAGAATTAAAAAATAGCCTACACAAACTTGTAGCATGGTGAAGGTAGGTGGGTGGGGCTTCCCAGCATGCCTTGCAGGTGTTCTATAATAGTGTTTAAAGGTGTTCTAATTCACTTAAATGGAACAGTTTGCACAGGAATGTCTCAGTAATCTGTGTTATATTGTTTTAGTGCTTGTTTGGGTAGGTTACTGAAAGTTTTGTGTTATGCATGGTACACACATAAGGATTATTTTAATCTTATGAGTTTTTCCCTGGTCAAGACACACAACATCCAGCATGGAAGGGAATATATAGGGTGAGAGAATGATGGTCTTGCGACTATTGTTAACAGAAAAATCCAGAACTGAAAAAAATAACAGACTGGAGACAGCGTGAACACAGACTTTATATCCTTCCTTGTTCCCCAGGCAGCTCGCTCTCTGATTGACTACATTTCGTACCACATCACAATTTACAGTCACAATTCAGGAGTTGATTCTCGGCTATGACCCGTTTCAGAGCCGATTATCGGGACAAATCTGCTGGTAACACATCTCAGACCAAATGGTAATTGTACAGGAAAATCTTATAAGAATCAAGATAATCGGGCATTTGCTTTCCTTGGTTGGGAAGAGGCAAAATTGGGACAAAAGCAGCCCAATAATCTTTATGCGTGTACTAGGCCTTAAGTGATGTGGAACCATTACTGAGAAGGTAACTACCATTTACTACTTTTTACTTTTCCGCTGGATTTTTTTCAGGAGCAATATGCTGTGAAAAGCACACAAAGTACTATTACTTTGTAATGATGTAGTTAATGTCAACACCAGTGTGTGTCTAATGGAGGTACATGTATTCCACAAGGTACTTAGAGACACTTCAGGGATTATGTGAAAATTAAAATAAACTAAGTTAATTTATTATCATATCTTTAAATCATTTCCATTTTCTTTCTTAACAGATCTGACTTCAGTTTCAGCAATGGAAGCATGTTTAAAATGAAAAGAATCGGTCCAAGCACAGAACCCTGAGGAGCTCCACGACTTACTCTCCTGTGGGAGGAAATCACATATACAAGGACTGTGACACCATTTAAGTGTCAGTTCTGTTGTTCATTATCAGTTTATGTTGACCTTTATATGCTGAACCTGCTTCACAGTAGAGGTTGCGGATCTTCACCTGACTTTGAAGCTTTTTGGATATTTTTATTCTCCTCAGGGTTTCATCTACCCACCATACCATCACTATGTCTGTTAACTCCTTCAACTCCTCTCTGGATTTGGTTTACTCTCTCTGTTTAAACTTCACAGTTAGTGATTCAATCATCATTGCTCTCTTTGCCACCAGACTCATCGTCCTGATCCCCATTTACATCTTTGTCCTCCACCTGGGCATCCAACAATGGAGGCAGCGTCATTCCTTCAAAACAGCGAGCCACTCGGACATCTTTACTTACAACCTGGCTGTCATGGAGCTGATATTGAGTTTGGGGACAGTTTTATTTTATTGGGGAGTCTTTACAGGTTTCATACATAGACTAACAATAGCCTATTTTCTCATCTCCATGATTTTCTTTGGAGAGACCAGCTTTCATGTCTTAACCTGTGTGGATCGCTACCTAGCGGTTGTTCATCCAGTAACATATCGAGAGCTACGAAACACCCGTGGAGTCACCATCAGAAACATCGGCATATTTTGTGTCTGGGTGTTGTCTTTACTGTTGTCTGGTATTTCAAGTTGTGGTGCCTCTACTTTAGCCATTATCCTATTTTTCACTGTTTTTACCACCACCTTGGTTGTTGTCTCTTTCTGCAGCCTTTCTGTTCTCTTTGCACTCATTCGTCCAGGTCCGGGGGCAGGAGGCGGGAACAGGGACCATATTGACCAATCAAAACAGAGGGCGTTCTTTACTGTTATGGTCATAGTGGGGGTCCTGGTCATGTTTTTCTTGGGGTTCCTTGTTTCTACTGTAGTGGTGTTGTCTGGAGTGTTTTGTAAAAATGTCAGTATTATGGTGCAGTCTGCTATGATGTGGCTTACTCTGCCCAGCAGTTTGGTTTCACCACTACTTTACCTGCACAAAACAGGAAAACTACCATGTGGACACCAGGGTGGTAGGTCAACAGAATAAGTGGAGATTTTATGGAAGTTTGAGAAACCAGGTCATACAAGATTTAATCCTCTGTTATTGCAGAGTGCTGTATGAAATGTGGTTCATATATTAAACATAGATGCAGTACAGCTGTTTTGCAGTTTTCCCAATGATGCGCCCCCTATCATTTGCTAATTCAGCATCCATCTTGCATCCTACCTGTACTGGGAGCTCTTCAGCCCTTGAAAGAATGTCTTATCTTGGTCTGACCCCTTTTTTTCTTCTTCCTCTTATAATATTGTCTTCTTGCGTTTCTTTGCTGAATCAGCTACGGTGGGTGTTCGAAACAGTGGGTGTGTTTTTAGCTGTTTGCTAGTAATAATAATAATAATAATAATAATAATGGATTAGATTTTGTTGCAAATATTTTATAAGTGTTCTTATTCATTTAATCATTTAACATTCATTTACTCAGTTAAGTAGCATTAATCATTTACTTATTTAGTTTATCCTTAGATTTTAGTAACATGCATTAGGCTCTGCTTTTAAATAATAGAACTATAGATTTATTGTTCTCATTGCTTCACAGCTTACAGATGCATTCACATAAACAGGAGACAGGGTTACTGAGTTTAAGGGTGAGAAAGCAGGCAAAGAGACCTTGAAAAGGTTCTGGATGCCCAGTAGGGAGTAGTTGCAAAAAATTGTTGTATCTCCTTACTTATCTAAGTTTCACTCCAAGCTGAACAGAATGCACAGTAACTCAGAAAAATTATTAAATATCCTTTGTCTGAATACTGGGGGAGCAGGTGTAAGGGCGTCAGCTCAGGGAGGCACATAGATAAGAAGCAGAGCAGAGTATCTTCTTCCATTTCAGCTCTGACGTACCCTAGAAGGAGGACCTGGCGGAATCACGTTCCCGGAAGAAGGAGTGGACAACTTGTAAAATACACATTCACATGAATGCGCACCACATGCATGCACATAGCCACAATGCATTGTATCACTATAAATGAGGAGGATAACTTAGGTAGGCGGGTCTTTTTGGCTGAACCAAAGGTTCCCGATACTTCATGTATTAGTGGACCAGAAGCTAAAGCTAACGGGCCTCCTTCTCGAGAAGATATGTATTGTTTTCTTATTACTGGCTTAACAAAGAATTGTCAATTCTACTCAGTCTCTGGTGTTTTTGCCTTCTTTTAAAAATGTGGATTTTTGAACACTCTTTCTTCTGATGATTTATTTACAGGTGATGAACAAATATTATAATACCAAAGAATTAAAAAAAAACTTCAATTGGTGACCCCGGACGTGATCCACTAAGAATGGCAACAGAGAGTATCCAGAGCAGGATTCGGGTTGTCTGAGTCTGGGCCCACTTCAACAAAGGTAAGCAGTAACCTATTGTACTTAATGTACTGAATACTGCAGATTGATTTTAACCAAATTTATCAGACATCCTGATCCCTCACTCTGGTGAGTAAAAAGCCAGTCTCTAGGAAAGCAATTCATTTAAGAAAAAAGGGTATTTCAGTCCCTTTAAGAAAAAAAGGGTATTTCAGTCCCTTTAAGAAAAAAAAGGGTATTTCAGTCCCTTTAAGAAAAAAGGGTATTTCAGTCCCTTTAAGAAAAAAAGGGTATTTCAGTCCCTTTAAGAAAAAAAGGGTATTTCAGTCCCTTTAAGAAAAAAAGGGTATTTCAGTCCCTTTAAGAAAAAAAGGGTATTTCAGTCCCTTTAAGAAAAAAAAGGGTATTTCAGTCCCTTTAAGAAAAAAGGGTATTTCAGTCCCTTTAAGAAAAAAGGGTATTTCAGTCCCTTTAAGAAAAAAAAGGGTATTTCAGTCCCTTTAAGAAAAAAGGGTATTTCAGTCCCTTTAAGAAAAAAGGGTATTTCAGTCCCTTTAAGAAAAAAAGGGTATTTCAGTCCCTTTAAGCATAAAAAGGGTATTTCAGTCCCTTTAAGAAAAAAGGGTATTTCAGTCCCTTTAAGAAAAAAAAGGGTATTTCAGTCCCTTTAAGAAAAAAGGGTATTTCAGTCCCTTTAAGAAAAAAGGGTATTTCAGTCCCTTTAAGAAAAAAAAGGGTATTTCAGTCCCTTTAAGAAAAAAGGGTATTTCAGTCCCTTTAAGAAAAAAGGGTATTTCAGTCCCTTTAAGAAAAAAAAGGGTATTTCAGTCCCTTTAAGCATAAAAAGGGTATTTCAGTCCCTTTAAGCATAAAAAGGGTATTTCAGTCCCTTTAAGCATAAAAAGGGTATTTCAGTCCCTTTAAGAAAAAAGGGTATTTCAGTCCCTTTAAGAAAAAAAAGGGTATTTCAGTCCCTTTAAGAAAAAAGGGTATTTCAGTCCCTTTAAGAAAAAAGGGTATTTCAGTCCCTTTAAGAAAAAAAGGGTATTTCAGTCCCTTTAAGAAAAAAGGGTATTTCAGTCCCTTTAAGAAAAAAAGGGTATTTCAGTCCCTTTAAGCATAAAAAGGGTATTTCAGTCCCTTTAAAAAAAAAAAAAAAGGGTATTTCAGTCCCTTTCTAGTTTTGGGGTACCCTGTTGTATGTCTCATGTTCGTCTTAATATGTTTCATGTTTGTCTTAATGTCTTATAAATAATAGTATATAAATATAAATATAAATATTAACATAAATATATAATTACAACAATAATTGTGGGAAGAAAATAAATATATATATATATATATATATATATATATATATATTGTGTGTAGATCAAACTGTGGTGGCTTTGATACACAGAGCATAGAACAACTTAAGATAATAACCTAAAAGTGTGGGATTGCACTGTCCTATTCTAGAACCGGAGAGCAGCAGCCAAGAAGGAGGTGATTTTGCATAAAGCATGGTTATATTTTTGCATTGTGAGTGATTTCAGAAGCGTTTTCAGAAGCTGTGGTGATTGTGCATACAGTATTGTGATATTTTTGCATTGTGAGTATATTTAGAGCTTTAGTGATTTTGCTATGGTAGTTTGCAGACTGTATTGTGACATCTTTGCATTGTGAGTGTTATCAGAGCTTCAGAGATTTTTCTGTGATGATTTTGCTTGCAGCATTGTGGCATTTTTGCATTGTGAGTATATTCAGAGCTTTAGTGATTTTGGTATGGTGATTTTGCATGTGACATTGTGACATCTTTCGATTGAGAACTTTAATGATTTTGCTATGCTGATTTTGTATGTGGCACTGTGATATTTTTGCATTGTTGGGAACTATATTGGGGGGAGGCTTTTAAACACAGAGCTTTGAGTGTTTTGAAAAAAAGAAAAAAAAAAGAAAAAAAAAAGAACTCTCTGCTGTCTTCATTTAATTCCGGACAGGATTGAGACAGCGCAGCTTTTACTGGATAAATTTTTCTGCTCTGTGGGGGAAACTGTATTGATTGTTGACTTCTGTTGTGTGGAGAATTAAAACTGGGTTTTGTGAATATCACACCGAACGCTGAGCGAACATTTTAAAGGTCCCCTATTATGCAAAATTCACTTTTTAATGGTTTTGGAACAGTCATACTGGTCCCCCCGCATGTGTAGGAGACCCGTAAGTGTGAAACTCTTTCAGGCGCTCTCTCTCCCCCCTGCTCCACCTCTAGGGAAGTAAGCGCTGAAATGAGCTTGTTTGAAAGCGTGTACGTTATGACGTCTTAAGGGACAATAACCACTCCCCACAGAGCGATGGACAGGTGCACCTATCCACAATATATTGAAAAACTTTCAGAAAGTGACACAGTATGTGTTTGTGACAGTAAAAAGCTGCCGTTAGCTACATTGTACCAAATATGAAAAAAACTTGACAACATATTTAGAGACAATATTTACAACTAACCATGCAGAAACTCCCTGCTGCAGCCGCGGAGTTTGACCCTCCTCAGATATCTCTCCTTCTGGGTCCGACTCTGGCTCAAACTGGTAAGGGAGAACGACAGCGTCTCTACCAGTTGCCGTAACGCTGCTGTTCACGAGAGCGGCATGAACGGGCATCATCCATGAACATAGTTACAAAAGAGGGGGAAAAAATTCAAGACAGGGACTAATGGAATGGCTGAAATTTTACTGGCTGGACGAGTAAAAGTCACACTAACCTTTCACTAACGTCCTGTTAGTCTTCTTGCTCGAACTTCTTCAGGAATGGGTTCCGGTGTTCCGGCGTTTGTTTATCCTTCACTACGCTGTAATCAGCGTCTAGTAACCGCTAAGGCCTAACCTGTCAATCACCTCATGAGGGGCGATGCGATGGGCGGAGCCAACAGCTGAGCTGCTCCACCAGGGTTCCGCCCACCATAAACGGCACATTTCTGAAGCTGCTAAAAAGAGGGAGGTGAAGAGAAGCCGCTGCACTCAAACTGAGGGTCGATTTGTCCATACCATGGCGGAAATATTTCATTTAGATATTAATGAATGGTCTCAGATTGGGAATAAAGTGTATAATATGGGACCTTTAACTGAAGCATCGCACTGGTAGAAACCTAGCGGTGTTAACATAAGCCAGTGGTCTGGTGAAGTAGGTAGGTTGATCTGTGATCGCGCAGGTGGTGTGAAGGTAGCAAACTCGGGGACACGATCCATTCACATACATCAGAGTCCATATTTAAAACATGTCTATTTCAGAAGAGCAAGTCCCTTCTGCGGAGGGCAAGAAAGACAACTTTTTAACTCGTGTAAAAAACCAAGCCCAGTCAAGCATTGCTGGCAAAGAAAAAGAGTTTGCTTCTTTTTGGTCAGATTGTGTGACTAGAATGCAGACAAACCGGGTGAATGTGGAAAACCCTGATCCCCGAAAGGTACTGACATGGTTACAATGTGCAGAATCTCAGGCAGAAGGAACTATGGAGGTTGTTAAGAAAGACATGGAAAACGCGAGTAGGATTAATAAGGGTAAGAAGAAGAAAAGATTTGAAGAAGCTGAGAATTGGAGAGCTTTTATTCATCATATCTATATTACTGCAACAGCATTGTATGCACTTCAGCGACACTAGCATAGCAGACACGGGGAGTCAAGCTTTTCTCCCTCCCGTCCTGATCCACCTCCTTATCAGACCTCTCCAAGCCCTGCTCTTCAGGCACCAATCCTTAATGTAAAAGGAGGATTTTTCGATTGTGTGGAGGCTCGGGAAGAGTCTTTGACTTCTGACTTGATTACTTTTAAAAGCACAGAAAACATTTCTTCAGTGGCAACGCAGAGCTCTCTTTCCACTGATCCACAAATGGGCCCACCATATCTTCAGAATATGCCACAGCGACTTGGAGGACATTTTCCTCTGATGCAACACCAAGCTGGAGGCTCAGTTTATGAACCTTTTTCTTGGACTGATATGCATTCTCTTACTTCTAAGTTGCCTGCTCTCACTTCTGGGGGACTGATGTGGTGGAACAAAATGATTCCTCTTACTGCGGGGACTCAATTGGCTCTGGGAGATGTGTGAGGGATGGTGGCCTCCTGTACTTCAGCTATGACACTTAGAGAACTTGATTATTTGGCAGGAACTTTTACTCATCCTAATGACATCCCTTTGGGACCGTATGCTACTGCATGGTCAGCTGCACTTGACAGAACATTTCCCCCTCCTGCGGGTGATGTAGCTAAAATGACTTTCCAGAGAGATGAAAAAGAGACACCTGAGGACTATGTACTGAGATGCATTACTACATACACTGACAGGGTGGGGCATCACCCCAGCTGTAGTGAGGTTCACTGCTCATGGTTTAAGCAGGCGTTTGAGTCTGGCCTCCCTATTGAGGGTAAGGACAAATTAGGGGACCAGCCTGACCTTTTCTCTTCAGAAGCTTTTGAGCGCTATTGCATGTTTGCTAAGCATCATCTTAATCAGCATGACAAAAAGCAGAAGGACCAGCAGAATCAGAAAGAAGACATAGAAGTCACTATGCTTAAACTACAGCTTGCTAAACTTAAAGAGGAAGTTAATAAGGACAAAAAGTCCAAAGAAGCTAAAAAACAGATGGTAGCCACACCCCCTACTCCTCCACTTCAGGCCCCAGTGACTGTAGCTCCACAGGCCCCTCCCCCAGCTACACAGCAGTCCTATTATCCAACCTACTCTGGCCCTCCCAGAGGGCGGGGTAGCTTTCAGGGACGGTCCAATGGGGGCTATACTAGGCGGAATGGGCGGAGAAGGGGTGGATCTGGGCGTCAGGGTTGTTACATCTGTGGACAGCTCGACCACTGGCAAAGGGAATGTCCATATGCACCACCTCCACATCAGGCACCCTATACCTCTGCAGCTCCGCCCCCACCACCTCCTCCTGGAACTGGAGGGTGGATACCTCAGCAATAGGGATGCCCAGGAGGAGCCTATCCAGTCATGGGGGAGGAGACAGAGCTCATGATGACCGTCAGAGTGGGTGGAAAGTTTGTGACTTGCTTGGTAGATTCAGGGGCAAAATGGTCCACTGTAAAATATGGATTAATGGTTCACTTTGGGATGGGAACACAATGGACAGATTCCGGCCAGAGAATCCTTCATCAGCTTTATTATTCTGGTCATCAATTGCAGCAGATACAGGTTGGGTTTGGCAGGTTAGATGCTTAAGTATAAGAATGCTTGTTGATGAGCGTGTATGTGTGTGTGTGGTCTAAACAGAAAGATAAACAGGATAATACAATTAGAATATTGTTCGCCAATAAACAAATGAGCAAGTAATAACACTTGTTAATAATGCGAATAACTTGTGTGACTGATGATAAATTGCTTTGAAACAATACAGAACTGGCATTACTACAAGAAATGCCTCCTCAAATCACCCTATAATTCTTCATTAATCAACAAGCATAACTACTACAGGAGTGCAGTTTTCAAGCTAGTGAACACGGTAAATATAAACAGTTATACACTAAATGTGTACAAATACACAACAAATAGGGATTAGCTTACTTTAGCAAGCTACACATTGTACACAGTGAGCACGTTTCACAAGCTAGCAAGATACAGCCTCTTATTAATCAATAAGAAATTTAGGGAAAAGACTAAAGTAAAGTTAACAAATAAAATTACAAATAGTCATGTAAAGTACCTAAACATGTAACAATGTAACATACAACTTACTTGTTGTTCATAAAACGCACACGAACAAAGAACGGTTTTCCTCCGTGTCTGCTCTCATCATACCCGCATGTCAAAACGGAGGTGCCCTGCATGCACTCTTCAGGCACAGTTCACGTGATGGGGCGTTCAGGTACACTTCGTTAATCACGGCTTTAGACGAATAGGCTTTCAGACATCCACTTTAACCTCTGTCTGCCACTAACTGCTCCTTTTCCTACCGAGGCAGCTGGATATCATTTTGAACATCGCTATGTTTCCTCTCCACACTGCCCTGTTCCACTGATGGGCAGAGACATCCTCACTAAGCTGAGGGCAGAAATTTTTTGTTCTCCAGATGGAGTGACTGTCAGATTCCCTAATGGAAATATAGTGGACTGCAACTCTGGTCTCATTCATTCTGCCTCACATGGACAATGGCTTCTTTCCACCCCTCCTGCTCCTGTACCCAGCATGCAAACTGAGCATGCACGTATATTCTGGCTTCTTTTGGATGACCTCACACCCTCACCACAGTCACTGCTCACCCTGTATGCTCAATGGTCCCCCTGGATCCATCACCATGCTCCCTACTGACCCCCTCCTGACCCTCCTCACTGTACTATGTTATATGATCGCTGGGACACCAGCACTGATTATTATCACAGATGGACAGATGAGGCTGTGGGGACCTGGGACCTGTCTGGCTCTGGCATTGTTTTGGGCCCCCAAGGTGTGGCTGCTTTAATTGATTTAACCCCTGAACAGTTATCCTTTTATGAAATGTCTCCTTCTGCAGCACCTCATGTCACTTTAGGAGTCAGTCCAACTCATTCTGCTAAAGATTTAGGCCCTATGTGTAAGCAGGCCTCAGATGCTTCTGACTGGGTAAACACTCAGCTGCCCCAGGTTTTCTTTTCTCCCTCCACCTCACTGTACAAAATCTGTTCCCTCACTCAGGACAAAGCACCTGACTCACACCTGACACTCTTCTTTTGGACAGACAGCATGGCCGTGAAAAATCTGACCATCCACATAAAGATTTTCTTTGCTCCACTCTGCCCTCTTTCTTATGGGCTGAAGGGCCTGGTGATGTGGGAACACCTATTAAGGTTTCCCCTGTTACTTTTGACTATGAGTCCCCCAAACCTGTCTTTCGAGCTCAATATCCCATTTCTGAAAAAGCTATGGCTGGATTGAGACCTGTCATTGCTGATCTCAAAGCTAAACAGGTTATTTATCCTACCTCTTCTCCCTGGAACACTCCTATTCTTCCTGTCCCCAAACCAGGAACTGACATTTTCAGAATGGCTCCTGACCTCAGACTCATTAACCAGATAACCAAAACCAAACTACCAGCAGTCCCTAACTCTTATACCTGCCTGAACTCCATCACCTCCCAGTTCCAGTTTTTCTCTGTCATTGATCTAAAGAATGCTTTCTTTCACATTCCTCTTCACCCATCAGTCCAACCTCTTTTTGCTTGGTTCAGTGTCATCCTCGTACTGTACACACCCCTCATGGAGTTAGAACTTTGTTGGACTCCTCTGCTTTCACTCTCTCTCCTCTTAGACGCACAAAAATTTCCCACATTGTGTGTCAGCCCCATATCACCTTTGAGTGCACCCGTTCTAATGCTGCTGAGGCCTTCCCTGAAGGTGAACCACATGACTGTGTGCCCAGAGTTATCTCTCTTTCATCTTTTCGCCCTGGCTTGTATGCCACACCTCTTTCTGATCCTGATCTCTCACTCTTTACAGATGGCTGTTGTTCCAGGGGCACACAGGGGGAGTTGAGGGCTGGATATGCAGTGGTCCAAGATGTAAATACAAAAGGAAAAGATGGACAGTTTGAAACTGTCCTATCTGAAATCATTACAGATGAACACAAGTCAGCACAAAAAGCTGAACTAAAAGCTATCATTGCAGCCTTAAAATATGCAAAACATAGAAGAGTGAATATTTTTTCAGATTCTGCTTACATTGTAAATGCTGTACATATGGAACTTCCACAGTGGGAAAAAGGTGGATATCTGATATTTAATTTTTTTCTTTTCTTAGACCTTTTTGGGAGCTAATGAAATTTTACATTGTATTGTATTTTATTATAAAGCAGCACTGTTTAAGCTTATAGGGCAAGTTTCTTATTTTATCCATTTTAGTTGTCTTTAAAAAAAATAAATAAATTAAAATAAATAAATAAATAAATAAATAAATAAATAAATAAATAAAATAAAATAAAAATAAAAATAAAAATAAAAATAAATAATTATAAAAGTACCCCCCTTTCCGAGATGGTTCGCTGAACCACACAAAGCTACAAATGACTCAGAGGACAGGTCTTATTTCCATACATTCCTTAAAAGACAGATAATGAACCTAGACACTGTTGTATTTACAGCAAAGGCATTAATTTAAAACTTTGAACAGATGTGAACTCACGTTCTCACTGAAAACAATTCAGCAGATTTTAAAATCATATCAGACATAAGTTTTATTTTAAGACAAAATTTAGAACTGAACCATGTTTGTTTTTTCTTTTTTCATAGCCGATTTTTCAGCATGAAATTGATCTGTGGCTGTTGTTGTATTCAACTAATCTCTTCTCTCTGTGAGCGTTCTATTCAGGCTGCGGTTGACCAAAAGTATTGTCCTCCCCCAACTTATTCAGCTCAGTTTCCCCTTCTGGAGGTCCAGTCCCAACTGGACTCTGATGACCCCCTGGATGGAGAACTGTCAGGGGAGGACACAGAGGTTTGAGACCCCTTAACCATATTTTCTGCAGCTAACTTCCTGCTTAAAGGTACAGACTGTACTGTGTTGGTTGATGAGGGTTTGAAGCTCCGGGAGACAACGGATCTCTCGTACAATTGCTCTTTAAGGGTTAACCACACAGGAGGATGGTTTAGTGGACTGAAGGATTCCTTCAGTCCAACAGGGGGAGTTGTTGCAAATATTTTATAAGTGTTCTTATTCATTTAATCATTTAACATTCATTTACTCAGTTAAGTAGCATTAGTCATTTACTTATTTAGTTTATTCTTAGATTTTAGTAACATGCATTAGGCTCTGCTTTTAAATAATAGAACTATAGATTTATTGTTCTCATTGCTTCACAGCTTACAGATGCATTCACATAAACAGGAGACAGGGTTACTGAGTTTAAGGGTGAGAAAGCAGGCAAAGAGACCTTGAAAAGGTTCTGGATGCCCAGTAGGGAGTAGTTGCAAAAAATTGTTGTATCTCCTTACTTATCTAAGTTTCACTCCAAGCTGAACAGAATGCACAGTAACTCAGAAAAATTATTAAATATCCTTTGTCTGAATACTGGGGGAGCAGGTGTAAGGGCGTCAGCTCAGGGAGGCACATAGATAAGAAGCAGAGCAGAGTATCTTCTTCCATTTCAGCTCTGACATACCCTAGAAGGAGGACCTGGCGGAATCACGTTCCCGGAAGAAGGAGTGGACAACTTGTAAAATACACATTCACATGAATGCGCACCACATGCATGCACATAGCCACAATGCATTGTATCACTATAAATGAGGAGGATAACTTAGGTAGGCGGGTCTTTTTGGCTGAACCAAAGGTTCCCGATACTTCATGTATTAGTGGACCAGAAGCTAAAGCTAACGGGCCTCCTTCTCGAGAAGATATGTATTGTTTTCTTATTACTGGCTTAACAAAGAATTGTCAATTCTACTCAATCTCTGGTGTTTTTGCCTTCTTTTAAAAATGTGGATTTTTGAACACTCTTTCTTCTGATGATTTATTTACAGGTGATGAACAAATATTATAATACCAAAGAATTAAAAACTTCAATTTATACAGCGCTTTTCGAGGAACCCAAAGCGCTTCTCAATGTATCCATTATTCATTCACTCACACATTCACGCACTGATGGCAGAAGCTGCCATGCTAAGCGCTCAACCACAAGTGTGTGAAGCAAAACTCTGCAACATCACGCAGCAGCGCTACATGAAAGCTAGTAACTTTCATATCATTTCAGGGCACCGGTTAACTAAAGCGAGGAAGGAATTAAACACTCCTTACAAAGTGGATGCGTGCTACTTGCATGGTTGTAGTCCAGCACTCCATTTCTCACCCATACTCTTCTTTTTTGCCGTTGAAACGTGTTATGTACAGTGGTCCCTCGTTTATTGCGGGGGTTAGGTTCTGAAAACCGTGAAATGACGACCTTATTAATTTTTCACAATTCAAATGCATGTTAAGGCCTAATTATCTCTCCTCTGTGTGTTTATAGACCTTTCCCAAACTATAATGAATCATTTCAACATTCTCACACACTTTATACATGTCATTGTCTGTTGGTTTTTGGGTTCAGTGTTGGGCTATGTTCATTGACATCTTAACCTCCTATGACCTGGCATTCCCATCTTGTGGGAAATTAAATTTGGTTGTCTGCACCATGATACTTAATTGTGTGTACATGTTGTACACTAACATGGGCTCTTGCACTGTCATCTGGTAGTGTCAGAAAATAAATATTTAAAATTCTGTATAAACCAATGGAAGTTCATTTTGATGCTCATGTTTTGTTAAAACCTCCAATATTTAGCAATATTGTTGATTTACTCCTGTTTAATGTTGTCACTCCTGACTTGTTTTCTGATCATGTGTTTAACTGTTATGTAACTTATTTTGTTACTGTTATGGCTTCTTCCTCTGTTAAATTCAGTTAGCTGTACTCCTACGCTTACACCAGTTTCTGTTAAGATAAATTAAATGGAAAATACTTTATGTGCAAAAGGAAAACTGTTATGATGAAGTAATTTCTTCTCTCTTCTAAATAAATTAGAAATAGTTCATCATTCATTTACAGTCTGCTCAGTCTCTTCAAGTGTCTGGTTCTGATGCTGCAAAGCTGATTGCTCTTTCCACACCAGACTGTCGCAGCATCTCAGTACAGACATCCAAGAACCTCAAGAAGTAGTCAACTCTTTCCTTTCACATCCCCTAAAATCCACAATCATCTAGTTTTGTTTTGTGTTTAGGATGAGGCGATTGTTTCTTCACCATCTCACAACCATGTGCAGTCAGTTTTGGTTCTTTGATGGGTCAAATCCTGACAGTTTGCTAAAAGGCTTGTTATAGTTTTGAAGTGTGTTTTAGGTGGAAACGTGTATTTATTCTGCTGGTGACTCTTTATTCTTGTAATTCTGTGGGGCTGAAATGAAGCATGTGTATCAATCTGCAAATTATTTTCTTGGGGCAAACAAACGTGGATGAAATTATTGCTTTCCCCTGATACAACAACTGCCTTACAAATGTTTGTTTTTGTTTTTTATGTTTTCTATAACTTTTTATTAGATTCATAAAATAGTTATTTTCTAGAGGGCTCGCTGCTGTTGGGCAAAAACCTCCTATATCCAAAATTGGTGATTTTTGTTTTCCTTCATAAATCAGTACTATTGGTCACCCTTTATGTCTGTCTGTTGTTTTACAAATATTTAACCAAAGATATATGATTAAAACACAATACAAAGTTTAATGACATTATGTCCAGTTATTACAAAACCATACAGTTTTTTTCACTTTTTGAAAAATGACAGTGTAGGAGATTTTTGGAGGTTTGCACCTGACAGCAGCAAAATCCTAAAACAATATAAGGTGTAATGTAACTCTATTTCAATTATAAAAAGAAAATTATTTGCATTTGTGTGTCTTGTATATTTTGTTTGCCGGGGTCTCTTTCTGTGGCTGACGACGATGGGTTGGACCGGCTCACATGATACTAGGATAGAATAAGGACAGGACTAGGATAAGCATATTATCACTATTATTATCATTATTGTGAATATTGGTAATGTCAATATTATTATTAATGTCATTATTCCTCCAAAGGGGGGCACAGTAGAAAAAGATTGAGAAACACTTGAGTAGGGTTACATCAGGTAAATTTGGCCACCTATAAGCCATTTAAGGTTCGAACCTCCTAGCATTTTAAATTTTAACAGCCAATAGCTGAAAATTACGTAAAAATGTTCCTATATCCATATTAGACAAAAAAGAATATTGATTTGATTGGTCTGTGGTGGCTGTTGTGGGTGGGACAATGATTTATATCCAACCTGCTGAGTAACACCATGAGGGCAGTGATCTAACTAATTTTTCTTGAAAATTACCAGGTATAAATCAGGAAGTAACAGATATACATATAAAAAATGTTGTTTATAATACATGTTGTAATTCACTCCACCAGATGGAACGTGACATTTTACTTTGTTGTTAATTTTTTATCCACCTGACCATTGGACAGTTTTCCACATGGCCTCAGGCCATTTTAAAAGAGCTTTGATCCAGAGAAGGTCGTGTTGTTTCAGGATTTCTCTTCAGTATCTTGGCATTTTGACACGTGCACACACTCAGATCAAATCAGTAACCTTCCAGCTGGAAGATGACCTCGCTACCAGCTAAGCCATGGCCTCAAAAGTTATTCAGAGCCTCTGTTTTATGGTGAGTTGCCAGTTTTTTTTTTTCAGAAAAGTATTTTAAATGAGGCTCTTGTCAGAACAATTAATTGTTTTTAGTGACAAAGCGGACTACACTCATTATTGCTCCCTGACATCTCTGAAATATAAAAAAAGAACATTTGCCTGTCCTGATTTATTGCCTAAATCACCATAAAGTCATCATGCAAGCATGCAAATCACCTTCACTGTCTATCATCTTGACTTATTTACATCATTTGTCACCCTGAAACACACATTAAGCATCATTATATCCGTGGATCAGACACCACTGAACAGCAGTCTGCTAGTTTCAGGAGGCTGGAGCCGGACGGTACAAACACTGCTGTCCAGGTGGGTGTTTGCTGGTAACTTAACAATTTATAGTTCAGATTTTAGCATCTGTGATCTTAAATTTTAATCTCAGAGGATGAATCAGTCTTATATTTTAGTACTTTTTGATAAAATATTTGTTCAATAATAAATATTGAAGACCCCTTAAATTGTTGTACATTGGGCAGTCTTTCTTTCCTTACATGGGATTTTCAAAATTGTCAATCCATCATCCATGTCATTCAACAGTGACTGACTATAATTTGGTACAAATATAAAAATGTGTCACAGATTAGGTCGGTAGGTATATTTCTGTATCACCACTGCTAAAAGAAGAGGGACTGCCCAGAGTTTAAAAAACAGGGTTAATGAAGATAAATCCTTTCATTTAAAAAGGTCTCCAGAATAATTATAATATCTAAAAAGAAGTATATAAGTTAAAAGTTAAACAGTTCTAAATTGTTCATGTGTTGCTGGTGGGAAAAGCTTTTAGTGTTTGGTTACTAGAGGGTTGTGGTGAACACAGCTTTTGGCAGTGGGTCAGTTTGCTTTGGGGTGATTACCCAACACATTAAACTAAATTTTTCAAGATATAACTGTGTCCTGAATTCTTCAAAGACAAAAACTTATGTGTCCAATATCACTGGACATGAATCAGTTGAAGCAGTAAACTTTAAGTTAGTCCAGTCTAAATTAGAACAATGAAGTCTCGCACAAAAACAGGCAGTCCAGCATCTTCTTTTTAAAAAAGCTTCACAAACATGTTTCCAGTTACACTTCAGTGTAAAATGAGTGCCACCTGCTGGTTTGTACATAGAACGCTCATAAAAGTCTCTGTTAAATGAACTGTCCAAATTCTTGTGAAGTTCTAATTTGGTGCTCTCTGCAGGATGCTCATAAGTATTGCAGAATAATTGCAGTGTGATGTTAATTTTACCTTCTATGTAATGTTATGCAGTGGTTTACTCTGCTACTAGTTACATATTGTAATGAGTCCATGGAGTGCAACTGATATATATAGCTATCAGTATATAGATATTTATGTTTCAAGCTACATTCAACATGATTTTGACTTTCCTTCTCTTTAGAATCACATTATCAAGGGCTTTGGTTTTCCTCTATAAAGTATTTGTGTTGTTCAAGAAGAGAGCATTTCCATAATGCCCCAGACATTCACGCCAAAAGATAAAGGGTCAGCCCCACAAGGCAGTCTCTTACCTCGTGTCTTCCCACACAAGTGATGCTCATCTGCCATCACTACACGGAGGGGAAGGGCAAGGCGCACACATGCGGACACACATGCACACACACCTGTGACACATAGCTATATCCAGTGATGCCACAGATTACTTGAAAAAGTAATCTGACCACTGATTACTGATTACTTCTTTAAAAAGTAATCTAGTTACTTTACTGATTACTAAGGTTTAGAAGTAACTAAGTTAGATTACTAGTTACTTTATTAGTTAAAACCCCCCAAACAAAAAAATGACAATCGATTTTTTTTCGCATATACTTTACATATACTTTACCTTTTTCTTCTTGTTCCATTGTTGAGCTTGTGACCATCAACATAAGTAAATACATGAGTTCATGTCACGTTCTCGCGATAACCGGACTTTAACGTCCACCTCAGTTCCAGAGGCAGCTTGCAAGTTTTGAAAATTACGGGGGAAAAAAAAACGAAAAAAAAAAAAAAAAAAAAAAAGCATAAGACAAATCTGCATTATGTTTTACGTTTACACATGAGAAAATAATGAAATAGTAACGGACTTATTAAAAAAAAAAAAATCAATTCGGTTTGGAATAGGTTCTGATGAGGGAAGTGGAGAGGCGGACCTCCCATCATGCACCAGGGTAATAAGTTTCTATATCATATTTTTTTCTAAAGTCATGTGCAGTGAATGATTTGTGTTTGTCGATTTAAAAAAGGTCAAGTTTCAGCGAAGAAAGGTAACTGCATGCTTACGAGTACATAAAATTTCTGTACCACCGTTAATGAGAAGGTGTGTTGAGTTAGATAAATACACTTTCGTCCACGGCGCTTGATTTCAAATCATATGTGAAAGGAGTGGGGAGTGCCGAAGTAACGCAGGACGAATATGAAGAGTAACGGTAATTTGATTACATTGTAGGACATCCTAACGCGTTAGATTATATTTTGTTAAAATATGTAGTCAGATTACTGTAACGCGTTACTTTGTAACGCGTTACTGGCATCTCTGGCTATATCAACTTTCTTACTACTCATTCACTCAGGCATTGCTCCTTTTCATTTCCTGGTACAGCCTGCAGAACACTCTGTGGTCACCAACCCCGACAACCATTGCTAAATGCCTCCTATGTGGCTGTTTTTTCCTGGGCTAGGGCCCTTCATCTACTTGCCACAACCAATCCCCTCTACTCTGCGTTCTGTTCATCTCATTATCAGTTTATCCGTCATCTGTCCCTTTCCTCCATGACAGCACCCGTGTCTGAGGCACCACCCAGGGTTGGTGCTTTTTTCCAGCCCGTCACCCATTGCCATCTATTTCCACTGTACATCTTCTTACTCTGATTTCTATACATGAACACCTCCCCAGAGAGGCATCCAGGGGGCATTCTAACAAGATGCTTGAGTCACCTTATCTGGTCCCTCTCCATGCAGAGGAGCAGCGACGGAGAAAAGCCCCTCCGGGATGACTGAGCTTCTTATTTGTGATCTAATTTTTTCTGTCACTACCCATAGCTCGTGATCATAGATGCACGTAGGAATGCACCAATCCTCCTGTTCATCTCCCGTTCCACTCTCACTCATGAAAGAGACTAGTGATGTGTCGGTCACGAACGATTCGTTCAGTATGAACTAATCCTTTATATAACTCGGGAGTAACGGGTCCTCTCAGTGAGCGATTCGTTCATTTTCATGCGGTACCTCCTCTCGCCACATGGCAGGCAGCTGCATAAACTCAGTCAGTAGGTCAGGACAGGAAACAGAAATGATTCGTTCAGGACTCGCTCAGGTCCGTCCTCAGGTCCTCGTTCTTTTGTCACGTGACAGCCAGGCTGCTCAGGCATTTGTGACAGACAGCTCGGGCTGCACTGTCTCGGTCTCGGTCTCGTTCTCGGTCTCGTTCATCATTCAGGCTGTTTGGCGAGCAGTACGTTCGCTCTCGGATTGGTCTCTCTAGTGCTTCTCTCTGTCACGTGACAGGCAACTCGGTCTCTGAACGGGTCTTCCTTCGTTCGTTCACAGCTCAAGCTCAGCAGTACGTTCGCTCTCGGATTGGTCTCTCTAGTGCTTTTGTCACGTGACAGGCAACTCGGTCACTGAACGGGTCTTCCTTCGTTCGTTCACAGCTCAAGCTGTATCAAGCTCAGCAGTACGTTCGCTCTCGGCTCGGTCTCTTGCTCATTTGTCACGTGATAGCTACCGAGTCACTGTTGTGCTGTTAAACAATGGCAGGGAGGATGTAGGACACAAATCACTTTATTGTGGTATTTGCTTCCCTATGTTTTCACATGGTTTGAATTGCTTGTGGCATTACCAGTAGTTTTGTTGCCTTCAGTATTTACTGCTTGAGAATCGCGGACTTTTTTACATCGCCACCTGCTGTAAAAATGAACGACATGATTCGTTCAAGATTCGTTCACTTTACTGTTCGAGAGTAAAAGACCTGGGTTAGTGAAAAGAGTCGAACTTTGCATCACTAAAAGAGACCTGATATACTTGAACTCCTCCAATTGGCCCGGGACACATTCCATAACCGGAGAGGATACTCCTGGCTGAGGACCATGGTCTCAGTCTTGGAGGTGCCAATTCTGATCCTCGCCACTTTACTCTTCTCTGTGAATTGGTCCAGTGAGTTGGAGATCATGGCCTGATAAAGCCAACAGAACCACATCATCCAATTCCACCAAAATGAACCCCCTCAACATGTTGAGTGCACCTAGAAATTCTGTCCATAAAAGTAATAAACAGAATTGTGACAAAGGGCCACCTTGGCGAAGTCCAACTAACACCAAAAATTAACCCAACTTAATGACAAAAATACAAACCAAACTCTAGCACTGGTCGTACAGGAAACGGACAGCTTGTGAAATGGGATCTGATAGTGCTTACTCCCAAAGCACCCCCCAATGAACACCCAGAGGGTCACAGTCAAATGTCTTCTCCAAATCCACACAACACATGTAGACTGGTTGAGCAAACTCCCATGCCCCATCTAAGACCCTGCAGAGGGTGTAGAACTGGTCCACTTTTCCATGACTGGGATGAAAATCCCACTTTTCCACTTCAATCCGAGGTTCGCTCTCCATGACCCCTGAATAGACATTACCAGGGAGATTAAGAAGTGTTATCCTCTGTAATTAGAGCATACCCTCCACCCTAGTCTGCAGGTTATCCTCTGTAATTAGAGCATACCCTCCACCCTAGTCTGCAGCTCCAGGGGCACTGTCCTGGTGTTCACGCAATGTCACAGAGGCATGGTAACTAAGTCAAACTCGCAACATCCAGAGCCTTGAGGACCTCTGGGGAGATCTCACCCACCCCTGGGGCCCTGCCACTAAGGTGCTTAATAACTAATAACTATGATCTCGGCACCAGAGCTACCCCACCATCTGAGCTAACTCACCACCTGGTGATTATCAGCTGACAGCTCCACCCGTCTCTTCACTAGGGAGTCCAAGACATGTGGCCGCAAATCCGATGACATTACTACAAAGTTGGCAATCGAACTGCAGTCTAGAGTGTCCTGCAGGGTCGGACTGTGAGCTAATGTATATAAACAGTTAGCCTATCCATTTGTAGTTATGTGTTTGGGCTAATGTGGTTTAATAACAAAACAACAAACCAGTGCAACATTTCCAGTAGAATGAAGTTTAGACAGGAGGTAGTAGCCTCCCTGTAATGATCGTTTCAGGAAGACCCGGAAATTCAGCCCACACACGGTGATGAGTTTGAACAGTTTATTGGGCGCTGGAAGAGTAGAGGCGGGAAGGGAGCAGGTTGATGGGAGGCACAGCAACCAGGTTCAGGAAGTGGGGCTAGGCAGAAAGTGGAGGTCGGTCCAGAAAGAGGTCAAATCCAGGTAGGCAGAGATCAGGAAAGTCTGGCAGGGGATCAGGCAACGGGAAGTCCAGGAGTGGTAGCAAGGTCGGCAACAGAGATCTAGAACAAGACAAGGATTACTACAGGATATCTCACAGGAAAGGTAAATGACCATCTGGCAGGGAAGCATGAACGGGAGAGGGTTTAAGTAGGGCAGAGCAAAGGTGCAGATGGTGTGATAATCAGGGGTGCCACAGGTGGAGCAGATGAGCTTGATGAGGGACTGGAGCCCCAGCAGAGCAGCAAACATGACACTCCAAGCTCATTATTACAGCTACATAAAAGGACTCATGGAGAATCTCAACCAGTGATCATCATGTTATTTTCAGATAAAAGTTTACCCCCATTCAACAAGCTGTCATCCTTCATCTGTCATTTATTAAACGTTAACTCACGTCACGTTGCGGGTGACCACTGCTGGTGGAGGATCTGAAAATATTGGATATTTTCTGGCATTTCCCGCCTCCTCTTCAAGCACCTTCTTTTCTTTATAAGTTCTATTTCTGCTCCCCCTTTCCTCTTTTTTTTCAAGTCCATTAGCAGGCTACCAGCACCACGTTCCTCTGTCTCTCTACTGTTCCGCCTCCACGCTCTCTCATGTTGATTAGTTCTTGTGTTGAAAATAAAACTTGACTACTGATATTTTTAATCAGTCGCCAATTGGTGAAGGTGAAAACTGACAAACACAAATCATTTTATTGGTGGGCGGGTGCCAGTTTCTGCAGACCAGTCAGCTGCACCAATGTAGTTTTTTTTTTTTTTTTTCTTCCTCAGGCCACTTAAGAGCCCAGGCCACTGGGAATAGTCCCGCTGCTCCCGACGGCCAGTCCGGGCCTGGTGTCCTGATACCAAGTGCACATGTGGGCACTCTTATGCTTGAACACAGTGTGTGTTATGGACAATTTGTGATGAACATAGAAGTCCGATAACAAAACATCACTTAGGGTTGGGGTGTGGAAGACTGTTACCCCCAAAGAGAGAGCCTACTCTCTTGGTAAACCCCAACATACAGGCGCCAAGCTGTAGAATAATGAGTATGTCCATGCCCGCTCAGCACCATTCACCAGCAGCAACTAGTCCAGCCCTTCTCGAGGATACTGGTTGCAGAGCATAAGCTGTGTGTTGAGGTAAGCCCAATTATATCTAGCTGGCACCTCTCAACCTCTCAAGTACCAGCTCAAAACATGATCAAAATATAACTTAAAAAGTATAACAAAAATCTTTTCTGTCCTCAGGACTATTTAATGAAAAACAAAAAAACTGAATGAAACATCAAATTTTTATGACTGCAGTGTTTACTAGAACTGTGGCACCAAGGAAGCATGACTTCTATTGGTCAGTATTTATTTATTATGGCCTTTTTATGTTAGGTTAGCTCAATTGGTAGAGCATCAGTCTCCCAGGGTTTGAATCTCCCAGGGCACAAATATTAACACCTTCCACTTGGGTCCTTAAGAAAGACCCTTCCAATTGGGTCCTTAGGCAAGACCTTTAAAACTACTACCTAACCATTGGTAAGGCAGTAGCGTTGGTTAAGCTTTGGATAAAACTGTCAGCTAAATGACTGTAATGTAATGCTGAATCTACTTCACAGCAAGAGTTGTAGATCTTCACCTGACATTGAAAGCTATAACATTTTCGATTTCTTCTTTTCTCTTCAGGTCTTCATCTACCCACCATACCATCAAAATGTCAGTTAACTACTCCTCATCCATTAACTCCTCCCTGGATTCGGTATACGCTCTCTGTTTTAAATCGACAGTTGCTGATTCAATCCTCAGCAGCTTTTCTGCCACCAGACTCATCCTCCTGATCCCCATTTCCATCTTTGTCCTCCACCTGGGCCTCCAACAGTGGCGGCAGCACCATTCCTTTAAAACAACAAGCCACTCCGACTTCTTCACCTACAACTTGGCTGTCTTAGAACTGATATGGAGTTTGGGGGCAGTTTTGAACTTTTCAGGGGTCTTTTCTGATTTTGAAAATAGAATTTCAGTGGTGTATTTCCTTTACGCCATCATTTTTTTTGCAGAGATGGGCTTTCACATGCTAACCTGTGTGGATCGCTACCTAGCTGTTGTTCATCCAGTAATGTATCATAAACTACGAAACACCCGAGGAGTCAGAATCAGAAACATCAGCATAGTTTGTGTTTGGCTGACAGCGTTGCCATTGCATTGTATTTCACATTTGTATGTCCATACTTTATACATGATCATGTTCTTTACTTATTTGCTCACCTCCTTGGTTGTTGTGGCTTTCTGCAGCCTTTCTGTTCTCTATGTGCTCTTTCGTCCAGGCCCGGGGGCAGGAGGCGGGAACAGGGGCCATATTGACCAATCAAAACAAAGGGCGTTCTTTACTGTTATGGCCATAATGGGGGTCCTGTGCTTGTTTTTCTTAGGGTTTCTTGTTTCTTCTACATTGACATTGTCACAAGTGTTGTGCCCAAGTGTCTCCTCTGCGGTTCTTTCTTCTGCAATGTGGCTTAGTCTGCCCAGCAGTTTGGTTTTACCACTGCTTTATCTGCACAAAACAGGAAAACTATCATGTGGACACCAGGGTGGCAGTTAAAGAGAACAAGTGGAGAATTGAGATTACAAATTTTTACTAAATATACATCTGGGTCAAGTTTGCTTTCCATCCAGACTTCAAACTAAACATTAGTAAACACCAGAAAACCTAAAATCTATACCAAACCATTTTATTTAAATTAAGTTTTAAAACTAATATTTTCTGCTCTTTTAAATGAATTTTTGCTGCTTCTCATTTTTTAATTTTCTTATTGAATTTATATTTATATATGTGTGATGATGATAATGACGATAGCGATGACAATGAAAATGACCATGACTACGGTAGGATGTGTTTCCTGTTGACTGTTTGTATCATATTTAACTTGCTGAATGTATTCACTTATCTGTTTCTATCATGTATAAGACATTGGTCTTCCTTATGTATGAAATGTGCTATATAAATGCATTTATGTTGCCATAGAGACCTTTTCTGATGAGGCTTTGGCCAGTATTGGATGGAATAACTGAAGGTCCAGATTAGTCTTAATCTCATTAACGAAAACTAAACAAATACATTTTGGTTAACGCACATCTTTTACCGAACGAAAACTAGACTAGACGAAACTAAAACCCCCTTTAATAAACAATAACTGGGATTAAATCAGAATGCATTTTCGTGGACTAATAAAGATGAGACGAAAATGTAGTTCACTTAATAAAGAATGGGCTAAAATGTATGGACATTTTAATTTACGAACAAAGATAAGACAAAAATAAAATTATATTATTTTATGATATGATTTTGTCAAATCCGGCCTCTTCCTCCTCCTTGGCTCTTCCACTACACACAGTGACACGGCCCCTTTAAACTGCAGTGGGCAGGTGCACAAACACATGGGACAGACAGGAGGTAGATTCACGGCGAAAGGTTAAAAGTGAAACGTTAATGACCATGCCTTTCATGGGCCCGGGATAAAGAGAAGATATAATTTATTAACACGTTTTTGCTACAGTGAAGTGCAGAAAAAACCTTATGCTTGATTTTAGTTAAAGGGAAGGAATATGGCCACAAGGTAGCTGGAAAAACAACACACTTAAAGAGACACATCACAGTTCACCACAAAGACATTGTGGTAAGTTAACAAAAAGTTTGGTGGTGGTTGTTTATAACGTAACATTAAACCAACGGCTGTAATGTTCCAACAATAACGTTAAACTGACCACAAACTAATGCTGGCTAACTTTCTAGCTTGTGGTATGTAGGGATAGTAGCCACTTGTTGATATTGTGTGTGGCTGGCTAACTTATGTTAGTGTCTTAGCATGTAGTGACTGTAGCCACTTGTTGATATAATTGTGTGTGAAGTTGAATTTATGCTATCTTAGATACGTTATACTTGTAGGTGTTGTGTGTGGCTGGCTAACTTACGTTAGCTTCTTAGCATGTAGCAACCGTAGTCACTTGTTGATAGAATTGTGTGAAAACTTGAATTTATGCTAAATTAGATATGTTATACTGCTTTTCATTTGGATTGCAAGATTAATTAAGGCAGACAAGAATGAGCTAATAGCAGAGCATAGTTAATACAAAACACCTGGGCAGCTACAAGCGGATGCAAACTAAAAACTAAAACGTTCTAAAACAAATCATCTAGATAAAATAAAATAAAATGATATGCCACACTTAATTCAAAACAACTTTAACCTACATTTCACACACGAAATAGCCAAAACGTGGTATAAAAGTACAGTAAGTAAAATTGTCTGTGTTTTTAATGTCTGGGTTCGCCAGAGTTTTGTGATATTAAAATGGGGTTGATATTCATTCCTGTTCAGCTCATTTGCAAGTTAAAAAATAGTTTTCTTAGTTCCAGCAAGCTCTGCCTTGTTTCACCTTAAAAACTGTACCTGTGTATACCATGTGAACTAGCTTGCTATAAGGCACGTTTGTTGTATCCATTGTGGTTATTTTTATTTTCATAACACTGACCTCAGATCCATTTCTTTTATTATTCTATGTGAACTAGCTTTAAAGAGACAGCACTTATGTTAAGTTCAGATGTAATTTATTTATTTAAATGCAAGCATTGGTGTCTGTGTCTTGGAACTAGAGGTCGACCGATTTATCGGTCTACCGATATATCGGGCCGATATTTGCCCTTTTTTAAGGTATCGGCATCGGCCGATATCCGTGTTTACCAGCGCCGATTTAAAGTCAGGCACATCCGCGGGCAGCCCCGTGTAACTAGTGGCGTGCGCTGCCATTGGGCTGCTGCAGCATGTGAAGGACCCCAAGACAAAACTTTTGCTTACTGTTAACAACACTCCTCGGAGATAAAGGTAAGGCTTAAATTCAGATATTTCAAGTCCTATGTACATATACACCAGTATATGTTACTAGTGAACTATATGAAGTGTTGCTTCACTTTGTGAAAGAAAGAACGAGTAGCAAAGAAATGGTGTTATGCCACAAATCGTCCGCTTGCCACAAAGTCCCCCTACACGAACAAATTCTATTAAAGCCGATGTCTCCCACACATCATTCGCTTTTTAAGCTATGTTAACGGTAATTCTGTAAACAAGCACATTTACGAGCCACACCCTGCTATTTTTCATGTTTAAAACGTGTGGCTTTAAAATGCGTTCGTGTAGGAGGGAGTTTCTGGGAAGCGGACTATTTGTATCATAACATAAAGGCATTCTCTACCGTTAGCCTAGCTTAGCAGTGAAGTTAAGTCTATCGAACTAGCATGTCATGAGCAAAAGCCACAGATATTAACAGCAACAGCGAGCAAAACAACAGGCTCTCTCTATCCGCTGGTTAGCGTGTGCTCACTTGTATGTGCATCTGTGTGTGTGTTAGTGTGCGGACCTGTTTGTGTGCGCACGTGTCTGTGTGTGTGTACTGGCATCGGGCTGCTGTGCGCCGACAGCAGATGTGAATGTAGAGACAGAAATGACATGCCGTTGTTCAAATAGGACAAATAACATAAGGCTATTTAGTTTGTTTAATAAAAGAACGAGGTAAAGACCTGTTCTATCGGAAATGTAACCTTAAATGACTTCTGTCTGATCAGAATGTGATGTGTAAAGTAATAAATACATAAATAAATAAATTCATTAATTAATCCATTATTAATAATAATAATAATAAAGTGACGTGTTCCAACCAATGACTACATATATGTAGTTACAAGTTGCAAACCAAATTACAATTTAGTAATCACCAAAAAAATAAATAAACTTTATCATGTTGCACAGCCTTGTATGAGGACCTATCTATCTATCTATCTATCTATCTATCTATCTACAGTTATTATCCTTATGCAAGGCTGTGCAACAAGTTTATTTATTTTTTGGTTATTACTAGATGGTAATTTGGGGTGCAACTTGTAAGCAATCTGTTAAGAACAAAAACAACACATTAGTAGATTTTTCTTTTTATGCAATTAGAGTGTAATTGTTTTAATGTGTATCAAATATTGGAATTATATACTGAACTGAATATGAACATACTACTAAAATGCTAACCATGAATATTTCTTCTGTTTAGACTTATGGCTGAACAAAAAACGAATCCAGTGTGGCAGCATTTTACCGAGCCTACTCAAGGGAAAGCCAGGTGCAACATCTGTGATGGACTTGTGAGCCTGGGAGCTGAAAAAGCCAACAAGAAAAACACAACAAATTTGTGGAGTCACCTGAAGTGTCACCACCTCCAGGCTTACAAAGAGGCACAAAAAGAAAAAGAACAAGCAGCTTTCTCTAAAGCTAATGTATCTCAGCCAACTCTCACAGAAATGTTTGATGCCAAACGCAAGTGGCAGAATTCGGATCCAAGGTCAAAACAACTTGACACTTTAGTTACTGAAATGATTGCTACAGACAATCAGCCATTTACATTTGTCTCGGGTATTGGGTTTCGTAGGCTGGTGGCTGCAATGGAGCCCAGATACAACATAAAAACTGAGAAGCACTACCGCACAGACATCCTAGATGGTATAGTTGCCAAAGTTGAGAAGAAAATAAAAGTACTGATTGCAGAGGATGCTGGTCCTTTTCTGTCTTTCACAACAGACTGTTGGTCTGGGGACACTGAAGCCCTGATGAGTCTAACATGTCATTTTATTGACGACAACTGGAAAAGGAAACAAGTTGTCCTAAATGCCAAGGCCATGTCTGGCTCACACACCGGGGAGTACATCAGTAACATGTTCATTAGCCTGCTGAAGTACTGGGACATCAGCCACGACAGGGTTGTACTTGTGCTCCGTGACAGTGGTGCTAATATGGTTAAGGGACTCAGACTGGCAGAAATGCCTGATCTCAGCTGCAGCGCACACACCATACAGCTTGTGGTGAACGATGGCCTCAACAGTCAGCGTGTGGTGCAGGACGTTAATGCCAAGCTAAAGAATATAGCTAAACATTTCAACCACTCTGTTCTTGCAAAACAGAATCTGAAAAAAATTCAAAAAGATCTTGGCCTCCCCCAGCACAGTATCATACAGTCCGAACCCACTCGCTGGAACTCCACACTTCACATGATGAAGAGGATGCTGGAGCAGAAACGAGCACTCAATGTGTATGCTGGGGAATATGGAAAAATTGCTACGCCTGCGGCAGAGCAATGGGACATAGTTTCCAATTTGATTGACTCATTGGAACCTGTTGAGGAAGTCACCCTTGAGATCAGCAGGTCTGAGGCTTCCATCTCCAGTGTTATCCCAAGCATTGTGGTGCTGAAGATGATGCTTCAGGCAGAGGGTCCTAACACGAGGGGGATTAAAACACTAAGAGAAACCATGCTGCAAAGCTTGCAGAAAAGATTTGCAAGGATGGAGGAGACAAAATGTTTGGTGGTAGCAACACTACTGGACCCTCGTTACAAGGATCATGTCTTTTTTGCAGTGGACACACTGACCAAGGCAAAACAATGGATAAAAGAGGAGCATGCCATTGTGTCTGAACAACTGAAAATTGCTACAACAGAAGACCAAGGACCAGATCCGAAACAAATAAGGGTCGAAAATGAAGAATTACCCGGTCCCCCCAGTGTTCTTCAACAAATGTATGCCAACATCTTGAGGCCTCATGGATCTCCTACTCAGGAAAGTGACGAAGAGCATCACATCTCTGAGCAGCTGCATCAGTACCTCCGTGAGCCACTGATTGACAGACAGAGTGGTCAGCCACTGGAATGGTGGAAACAGAATGCATCCCGCCTACACCTTCTTGCACCACTGGCAAGGAAATTTCTCTGTCCACCCCCCTCCTCTGTTCCCAGTGAGCGAGTATTTAGTGAGATTGGGAATATTTATGACAACAAGAGGAGCCGGCTCACAGGAGAACATGCAGAACATTTGTGTTTCCTGCATGACAACCTGTCGTTCTTAAACTGGGAGTACTGAGAACTTTCAGTGAAAGATGGGTAGAGTAAGGAAGACTCGGGGTCTGCAGCTGAGTTAAAATTAAAGCACATTCCTTTCATATTGTTCTGCAATGTTTACATAATTTCCTTTACTAAAAAATGAAGGGTTTGCTGCTGTTATTTGCACAAAAAATGTATGACGCTGCTAAGTCAAGTGCACAAAAACCTTTAAGTTTATTCACTGTTTCATATAAAAATGCTGAAAGTTACAAAAAAGCTGAAAATTAGAATGCACTTTAGATGTTCTGTCATTTATACCAAACACAAATATTGTTGGCTGGGTGTGTTTGCCGCACTGCTATTATTTATTTTTTATATATTTTATTTATTTATATTTTTCTGTTTAATTGATTTTTGTATAGAAAGTCATTTTGATTTAATTTAAATGTATATTTAAGTATACATTTATGTTCCAACAAATTTTAAAAATTCTTTTTGATAAATGCCCTTAAACTTATATGTAAATCATATACATTTTTTATGTTATCTGTTTTATTTATGTTATATTTGGTCAGTTTATTGATTTGTTTGGATACATATTTTATTTTAATACTTGCAGTGCACAAAATACATTTTCAAGAAATTGTGTTCAATAAATGATAATGTTAAGTTTTGGAATGTGCATCCACTTATTAGTGTGACATTTTAGCATGCAAATAAAGGGTAAAACTTCAAGATATCGGCACTAAAAATCGGCCAAAAAAATCGGCAGCACATATCGGCCATCGGCTGACCCTAACTTCTAAACATCGGCATCGGCATCGGCTATAGAAAAACCAATATCGGTCGATCTCTACTTGGAACCACAACAATGTTCAAAATAAATATGTAAATTTTATCAGAACATGTTCCATGTCTGGACGTATTCCTTAAAATAGTCTTTTTCATCAAAAAGATGACAAAAAATGTTATGTGAGATCATTTTAGAGCAGATGAAAATGTTCAATATTATCAGCTGACAAAAAAGTAAAAGAGTAAAATGATTGTCCCAACTAAAACTAGACTAAAATGTTGACTAAATCTAGATAAATCAAATTATGTTTGCTTGGACTACAATAATGACTAAAATGCTCGACTCAAACTTGACTAAATAAAAACAGTATGAGGTTGTCTAAATGTGATAAAAAACTAACAAGCTTGATTGAAACTGGACTAAAGCTAAGACTAAATTTAAAAATGGCTGGTAAAACTAACACTAACAGGTCTTGTGTCAGGTCTTTACATGTTTTATATCAAAATTATAGACAATAATTTTAAGGGCCCTTACTTTAATAAAGACTGTATAATATAAAAATAAAACCGAACCGAGGGCATGGCTCAAGACATGTTCATAGTCTTGTATTCTGTATGTCTCACAATTTAACTGATCTAAACATTAACAACTTATTGCTGTGATTATTTAGTTTATTTCAGTTCATGAACTATTACTTTTGTTGATTGCCAAGGAGCTTCTTTCTGTCACTTCTCTTCTAAGAGAGGGTTTATAGCTAAGTTCAACATGACCAAGCTTTTTTAGAACAATATCCTCATTGATCTGTAGGAAACACAGCTCTTCTTTTCTTTTTCTGAAACATATTTATATAGTAATGTCAATAAAAGAAATAATTTATGTCTGGCTGAATAGTAAACACATTATCTGTCGTGTGATAGAGACATTTTTTTTTTATTGCTGAATTTGAACAATAAACACACAAACAATTCAATACACGAAAGGACAAGCCCCCACCTCCCCACCCTAATCACAGACAGCTCTTCAGTTAAAGGCACAAGCAGTTGTGACAGTGACTGTCACCGTCTGGGACCGTAGCAAAGAGGTGGATCCAAAAGCAGAATACACAGAGAGTGGAAGAGGGAATGAAAAGAGTTTATTTATAATAATAATATGGAAGGCTTGTTCCTGGGCCAGGGAAATCTTCCTGAGAGAGAGCAGAAGATTAGTATGGATCGGGTGATGACGTTGGGTAGTGAAAACAAGATCAGTGGCTTACTTGGTCCAATGGTGGAGATAGTAGCCGAGGAATGATCTCCGATTGTGGTGACTACGTTAAGATGGAAGGCAGGACAAGCCGGCAGACACTAACAGCATGTGGTAGGCTAGCAGAAAAGGAAGTCCTGATCCAGAGTTGCTTGTAAGTCTTCAAGGGATTTCTAGAATGAACATCAAAGTGCTGAGGGGAAGAGTAGATAACAAGGTTAAGTTTAGTTGCAAAGAGCCACAAGAAAATCACTGGAGCTGTCCTGATTACCACGCAGCAAAGAAAGACAATCTGGTGAAGACTGGAGCTCCTGCATGTCCTTAAATAGCAGAGTGATGAGTTTCAGGTGGTTCCAATCATCTCTCCAACTCCGCCCTGATCCTCCATGGCAACCTGCTCAGTCCTACCTGGAAGCTAAGAACAAACACAATCAGAGCAAACCATGACAAGTTTAACTCAAAGCATGACATCAAATAGAGAAACAATAGGGCAAATTAATCCACAAAGTCCCCGTCCACGGCCCCCCTTTGCTCATGATGCTTACATTAAAGGAGATCTTCTTATGGGAAAGTTTTGTCCCTTCAAAAGCAAACCCCTGAGGTCAGCAGGAAGATGGTTTAAGAAAAGAGTGCAAGTTCTTCTCCTTCCCCTCCATAACCGCATTCAACTTTCGTAGGGAGCAAACTGAACACCTCCCTCAAGCATCGGTTGTTAGTCCGTACAGCGACAGCAGGTAAATGGTAAATGGTCCATATCAATTTAAGAAAATTCCCTCCCAAATCCAAATCTGCAAAAAATGTCAAAAAAGTAGTCCCACTCAACTTAATCAAAGGCCTACTCAGCATCAACAGAAATGGCCAAAGTTTTCTGCTTCTTCTCAGAGGAGAACTGTACCACATTTAGGAGCCTTCTTCTCATGTTGCTAGATGAGAAATGGCCTGGTATAAAGCCCTGAGGTTTCTGTTCTCGTTATCTTCATATCGATCCGTTAAAGTTTTGGCTTTTTGCTGTAGTTCATGATTTGGTTCTCCAGGGGTTAAATACGATTCTCATCTTCGGAGATGCAGCTTTCTGTCTCACTTAACCTTTTGGAATTGTCCTTAACATGATTTCATGAACCTTTTACCCTTTCCAGGTTTCATAGTAAATCAAGCAATTTCTCCTCCATAAATATGCTGATTTTCTCTGTCACTATCTGGGCCACAGAGGCTTTGGTGTCATCTTCCATGCTAGTCCGGCTGCTAGCTGTGTTTGGCAATGATTGTTTTGGTTCAGGGTGAGCTTTTTTCAACACATTTTGAGCAATTCCTGTTTAGGCTTCAAATACACTTAGAATACAAAAAGGTAAAGTTATCTGTTGTTTAATCACTAAAACAGTAAGTAAAACTGCTGTGTTCACAAGAAGCTGGCGAAGTATGTCCTGTCACTCAGAAAGCATCATGTAATCCCCAGATATGTATTTTTTAGAAACTTTAAACAGTTGATGACTTTATTATACACTGCTAAAAAAATAAAGGGAACACTAAAGTAACACATCCTAGATCTGAATTAATGAAATACCAACAATTTTGTCCACGTTTGTATATCATTTTACGTAAATAATGTGACATGTTACATATTTTTTCTCAAGTATACAGGTTGAAGCAAACAATAAATAATGTGCATATAGAAACCTTTTGACGAACCAACACAACAACACTTAAACATTACTGGTTACAATATTTCCATCTAATCACACACTAATGAACATATTGAGGGTTAGTCTGGTGTTTAATATCTTTACATTTTGACATGTGAACACACTCAGATCAACTCATGGACCTTCCAGCTGGAACACGACCGCTCTACCAGCTAAGCCACTGCAACAATAATAATTCAGAGCCTCTGTTTTCTGCTGATTTGCTTTAGTTTAGTTTTCTTAGTTTTCTTGAGAAAAGTACAGTATTTTAAATGAGGCTCTCATTTCCAGAACAATAATTGGGTATGTGACAAATTAGACTAAATTCATTATTGGTTCCTGACACATCTGAAATATAGAAAGAAAATTTGCCTGTTCAGTCATCATGCAAGCATGCAAATCACCTTCACTGTCTGTCATCCTGACATACGTACATCATTTATCACCATGAAACGCACATTATTCATTATATCTGTAAATCAGATATCAGAGAAAAATATTTGAAGTTATGTTTATTGTCAGAACAATGTTTTTTTTTTATTAACAAAGTGGAGTACATTTATTGCTGCTAACTGACCTCTCGTCTATGTAAAAAGAACATTTGCCTGCTTTGATTTATTGTATAAATCACCATAATTGGTCGTGCAAGCATGCAAATCACCTTCACTGTTTGTCATTCTGACACATGTACATCATTTATCACCCTGAAACACACATTAAGCATCATTATATACGTGGATCAGACACCACTGAACAGCAGTCTGCCAGTTTCAGGACGCTGGAGCCGGACGATACAAACACTGCTGTCCAGGTGGGTGTTTGCTAGTAACTTAACAATTTACATCTCAAATTTCATGATCTGTGATGTGACATTTTGATACCTAGAAGATGAATCAATCTCATACATTTTCATTATTTTTTTAATTAAATATTTTAACAATATTGGATATTGAAGACCCCTTAAATCGAGGGGTCCCATGGATGGATTTCCAAAACTGTAAATCTATCACTCATGTTACTCAACAGTGAGTAACCATAATTTGTTACGAAGATAAACATGCTTTAAGAGATAGACTGAGAGAGAAAGAGATTGAATTGTCTCTTTGATTTAGTCCCCAGTCCTGAAGAAAGAAGAAGAGGCAACAGTGGAGAAGAAACTTCCATTTAAGCAGATTAAACCTCCTCAGACAACCAGTCACCCTCACTTTTAACAGTATTTAGAAGTAAAATATTCAGTCATCCAGGTCTTTATTGCTTTTTTTAAGAAATGTTTGCAGTCTGGCCAAATGATTGGTTTCATCCGTCTTCATGGCTAAGTAAACCTGATTATTTTTCCTCCAAACTTACAAAACAAATTGATCTTCCTTTCAGGCTTTTTCACCCACATGGCATGACATTGATCGGTATCAGATCAGACATAGAGAGGCAGAAATGGATTGAAGAGAAAAATCTACCTCTTTACATGTTTTTGTATTTGTCTTCATCTTTTGGTCATTATGTTGTGACTAAGTTTAGCCTCCGTCATTAATGTTCAAGGATTTTTGGCAAGTTAAATTACACGCCTGTGCTTCACATTAACAACGGTGCAAGTTCATTAAGTGTTTACTACAATTCTAGGTAATCAAAGAAGATATACTGTACATTAAGAGATTTTTTTTCTGGCAATCGAAGCTAAGACAATATTTTATTTTAAATCACTTCAGTGATTAATTTGGCAGATTTTTTTCGCTATCAACCACTCTGTGACACCAGTCCTAAAGACAAGTCTCTGGAAAGAGGGAAACAGGAGAGAGAGAGAGAGAGAGAACGAGAGAAAACCTATTGCAAGAGTCACAAACTTCCAGGAGAAATCTGGAAGGGTTGCAATAAGTTCATCCACCTGATGTTGCTTCCTTTTGAGTCCTGTTGAACCCACTGACTTTCATGAAGGCAAGATGGTGGACCCAAAGAGCAGACAGAGATCTAAAGCTGAGAATAAAAAACAGTTTATTAGATGACAAGAGTCTTGTGAGCTGGTAGGAACAACGAGCGAGCAGACAGCTGATTCTTGGTATTCTGGGTTAAATTAGAGGCAGAGATATACCGGCGTGGCTCTGGACCAGAAGAAGCGATATGTCCAACAGGTCTGGAACTTAACGAGCCTGAAACTGGATTCTCTGGAAGAACAATACAAATATTAATTCTGGAAGCAAGGGCAAGACAAGATTCTCAAAAATACAAAAGACCAGATACCACGTGTTGATAGTTCAATGATCTGGCGTCGAGTGAAGGAAGGATGCAGTCTAAATTCACTGCTGGTGGATGATTGGCAGCCATGATGATTAGATTAATGACAGCTGTGCTGTAGAAAACTGTCTGAGGAAACAACCACGCCCACGCATAGGGGAAAGAAGGACAGACTGAAGGGCAGACACTAGAGTCCAGAGTCCCAGAGTCCATGACACTGACAGGTTCAATATTCTCTCATAAGGTTCTATGAAACATGATTGGTGGCAAAAAGATTGGTGAATTAATCTTCCTTCTCAGGAATTACACTAAGTCTACATTTTAAACAGACTATCAAATTTAGCTCTATTGGATTTAGAAATCCTTTCTTCATTCTTATGAACATTAACACCACAGTTTAATTAATTTATGTTTAATTTGTTTTTCTTTTCAATGTGAATTTTGGTTGACCATCATATGTACATATTTTCTGCTCGTGTTTTTCATTCACCCACAATTTTGTACCACTTATCTTGGGTCGGGTTGCGGCAGCAGGGTTAGGGTCCCAAGGCTTACCCAGGCCAGCCGAGAGATGTAATCTCTCCAGTGTGTCCAGGGTCTTCCCTGGGGCTTCCGCTCAGTGGGATGTGCCTGGAACACCTCACCAGGGAGGCATCCTGAACAGATCTCCAAGGCACCCGATCTGGCTCCTTTGATGTGGAGGAGCAGTAACTCTACTCCTCCCGGATGACTGAGCTTCTCACCCTTTCTCAAAGGGAGAGCCTGCCCCCCCGTAAAGTAAACTTATTTAAGCCGCTTGTATTCACGACTTCGTTCTTTTGGTCACTACCCACAGTTTGTGACCATAGGTGAGAGTAGGAAAGTAGACTGACCAGTAACTTGAGAGCTAAGTTTGTTGGCTCAGCTTGGCTTCTTCACCACTTACAGACTGATGCAGAGACTGAAGACCCCGAGATACTTTAACTCCTCAACTTGGGGCAGGACTTCATTCTCAACCTGGAGAGAACACTTCACCCTTTCTGGCTGAGGACCATGGTCTCGGATTTGGAGGTGCTGATTCTCATCCCACCCTCTTCACACTTGGCTGCAAATCGCTTCAGTGAAAGCTGGATCACGGTCCAATGAAGCCAAAAGAACCACATCATCCGCAAAGAGCAGAGACCCAATCCTGAGGCCACCAAACAGGATCCCCTCAACACCTCAGCTGCACCTAGAAATTCTGTCCATAAAAGTTATGAACAGAATCGGTGACAAAGGGCAGCCTTGGCACAGTCCAACCCTCACTGGAAACGACTCTGATTTACTGCCAGCAATATGGACAAAGCTCTGACACTGGTCATGCAGGAACCAGACAGCTCATACAAGGGGGTACGGCACTACATACTCCCAGAGTACCCTCCACAGGAGTCCCTGGGGGACACGGTCGAATACCTTCTCCAAGTCTAATAAGCACATGTAGACTGGTTGATAAACTCCCATGCCCCCTCCAAGACCCTGAAGATGTTGTAGAGCTGATCCATTGTTCCACGACCAGGACGAAAACCATATTCTCTTCCTCAATCCGGTGTTTGACTATCCGACGGACACTCCACTCCCTAAATAGACCTTACCAGGGAGGGAGGCTGAGGAGTGTGATGCCCCAGTAGTTGGAGCACACCGGTCCCCCTTTTTGAAGAGGGGGACCACCACCCAAGTCTGCCAATCCAGGAGAACTGTCCCCAATGTCCATGTGATGCTACAGAGGTGTGTCAGCCAAGATAGCCCTACAGCATCCAGAGCCCTAAGGAACTCTGAGCAGACCTCATTCACCCCCGGGGCCCTGCCACTGAGGAGCTTTTAAACCTCCTTAGCAACCTCAGCCCCAGAGATGGGAGAGCCAACACCAGGGTCCCCAGACTCTGCTTCCACATTGGAAGACTTGTTGGTGGGATTGAGGAGGTCTTCGAAGTATTTCACTCCACCACCTCAGAACGCCCTGAGTCAAGGTCAGCAACCCAGGCCCTCAGCAGCAGTCCCGGAACACTAAGTCAAGCTACCCCACCCCGAAGACGACTCCAGCCCTACCCGAAGGGTGGCAGAGGAGAGCCCCAGTAAGAGCCCCCTGCGGTCTTGGGGCACAGGTCCCAGTGAGCCAAGATCGGCAGCCGCCAGCTCCACCAGGGATGGGCCATCCAGGGCGGCCCGAGCGAAGGGCCCAGGGCTCCAGGAGCCCAGAGGCGGCCTCCCCACCCCCCAAAGGCAGAGGGCCCGCACCATGCCTAGGAGGACCAGACCCCCCGGACAACCACCTGGCATAGGCCAGCACACGCCCCGATGTTCCAGCCGCTCACCCCGGTAACCAGGGAGCCATCGACCCCCCTCTGCCACCCTCCACCTATTCCAATCTCTACTCCTTGTAACCCCACATTCACACCCTCTCCTGTGCCATACCCACAAACACTCACTATCACACAGTCATGTCACACATAACCCACCCACCATGCCCCATGGGGGACACTCCAGGCAGACAGTGCGCCCCAAGCATGTGTGTGTTGTTTGCAATTAAAATTGAGGGGCAGTGACCGCAATGTGCTGGGAGCCAGGCCACCTAAGTGGCCCTGTCCAACATGCATTGCATGACAAGCCTCCCCAGGTGTTGTTTGTGTGTTGTTTCTTGTGTTTTGGTGTCTAAGTACAATTAAAACTGAGAGGCGAGTCGCCACAGGGCGCATCCGAGGAGGCCACTAAATGGCCCCCACTAAATGGCACGCCATGCTCCACCCCACATGGCGTGCACACCTCCCAAATCCCTACATGTGTGTATGTGTGTGAGACAGAGAGAGAGAACGGGGAAGAAGAGGGGTCTGTAAGTCCAGAGGGAAGCAAACTTCCCTCTGGATGTTGAGCCTCTTGTGGCATTAGGCACCCCCGCTCCCCGGGAGGTCCCCCAGGGGAAGACAGGCCAGTGAGCCTCCACCGATCACAGAAGGTACTCTACCCCCCCCCCACATTCCTAACGGGGAATGGGAGGATGGGAAGGAGGACAGCGGCAGAGCCCAGACCCACGGCACACCACCCCCAGGCCTGCCCAGCAATTACCCACCCCAACACACACAGAAACACATGCATACACCTATATCCTTGCACACTCCCGCTCATCCTAACACACACACACAGTATAAACACACACACAGCATACCAATCTCCCAATCTCACTCCCCAGCCCCCCCCCCCCCCCCCCCCCCCCCCCCCCCTTCCTCCCAGCATGCCCCGTGGGAGACGTCCCCGACAGACCAGAGAACAGCGAGCCCCTAATCCGGCCCCCACCGCCATCCCAGCCACCCCCATCACCTCCCACCCAGATGCTGCCGACCGGGCATCCCCCAAGATCAGCAGCCCCTCATCAGCGCAGCCATCCCGGGTCCCGGCCCCCAGGGCAACCACCTCCCCCTGCCCGCCCCTGGTGGCGCCCCGGGGAAGAGGGGTGTGACAGGTCCCCATTGTCCTCCTCCCCGCTCATGACTGTTTGTGGTGAGTGTGTTTTTGCAAGTAAAACTGGGGCAGCGACCATATTGTGCTGGGAGCAAGGTCATAATAGTAGTCCATGCACTCGATGATACCCCTCCCCCGCCAGAAGTTGTTCGTCTGTTGTGGTTGTGTTTTGATGTCTAAGTGTAATTAAAACTGAGAGGGGAGTCACCACAGGGTGCAGCCAAGGAAGCCATTTGGGTGGCCCCCTCAGTTACACCCAGCAGGACGTGCATGCATCCTAAATCCCTACGTGTGTGTGTGTGTGTGGGTCTGTGTGTGTGTGTGAGAGAAAGAGAGCGAGAGCGGGGAAGAAGAGGGGTCTGGGGATGTAAATCCGAAGGGAAGAGAACCTCCCCCCGGATGGTGAGCTGCTAGCAGCACTAGGCACCCCCTTTCCCCAGGAGACCCCCCAGGGCAAGACAGGCCAGACATCCACCCACCAGACACCCAGGGGGGAAGGAGAGGAGCGGAAGGAGGACAGCGGCAGAGCCCAGACCCACGGCACACCACCCCCAGATGGCACACCACCCCCATGCGGCTGCAAGTCCGACAATACGACAACAAAGTCGATCATCGAACTGCGGCCTTGAGTGTCCTGGTGCCAAGTTCGCATGTGGACACTCTTATGACTGAACAAGGTGTTCATTATGGACAATCCATGACAAGCACAGAAGTCCAATAACAAAACACCACTACCAGATTTAGATCAGGGGAACTGTTCCTCCCAATCACACCCTTCCAGATCTCACTGTCATTGCCCACGTGAGCATTGAAGTCCCCCATCAGAACGAGGGAGTCCCCGGAAGGAGTGCTCTCAAACACCCCTTCCAAGAATTCCAAAAAGGGTACTCTGAACTGCTGCTTGGTGCATGAGCGCAAACAACAGTCAGGACCCTTCCCCCCACCCGAAGGCGGAGGGAGGCTACCCTCTCGTCCACTGGGGTAAACCCCAATGTACAAGCGCCAAGTCGGGGGGCAATGAGAATGCCCACACCTGCTCAGCACCTCTCACCGGGAGCAACTCCAGAATGGAAGAGGGTTCAGCCCCTCTCCAGGACAGTGGTTCCACAGCCCAAGACATGCATCGAGGTGAGTCTAACTATATCTAGCCGAAACCACTAAACCTCATGCGCAAGCTCAGGCTCCTTCACCGCCAGAGAGGGGACATTCCACATCCCTAGAGCTAGCTTCTGCAGCCAAGGATCAGACCTCCAGGATCCGTGCCTTTGGCTGCCGCCCAGTTCACACTGCACTTGACCCCTATGGCCCCGCAGGTGGTGAGCCCAAGGGGAGGGGGGGGGCATGTCATCCTTTCGAGCTGAGCCCGACCGCACCCTATGGGCAAAGGCCCGGCCATCAAGTACTCACCTCCTTGCCCCAACTCCAGGCCTGCTCAAGAGGGGGGCCCCGGTTACCCACGTCCGGGAAAGGGAAACCTGGGTCCATGGTTTGTCATCATCATAGGGTTGCTTTGAGCTGCACTTCGTCTGGTCCCTCCCCTAGACACCTGTTTGCCATGGGTGACCCTACCAGGGGCATAAAGCCCCCGACAACATAGCCACTTGGATCATTAGGATGAGCAAACTCCTTCACCACGGTAAAGTGGCTCAGTAAGGAGTAATATTAATATAATATTAATATTATTATTAATGGAAACTGTTCTGAAAATAAAGGGATGAAAAATTATTCAAAAATGTAACTGTAAATTAAGTGTTTCTTCTGTTCTATATTAGTTTATAATGACCTTTATATTTTTAACCTGCTTCACACTCTGAAACTGACTTTTCAGACATCTTCTCTTCTCCTCAGGTCTTCATCTACCTACTATACCATCACAATGTCAGTTAACTACTCCTCTCCCTTCAACTCCTCTTTGGATTTGGTACACTCTCTCTCTCTCAACTCCACACTTGGTGATTCAATCATCTACGCCCTTTCTGCTACCAGACTCGCCCTCCTGATCCCCATTTCCATTTTTGTCCTCCACCTGGGCATCCAACAGTGGCGGCAGCATCATTCCTTTAAAACAGCGAGCCACTCTGACGTCTTCACCTACAACCTGGCTGTCATAGAGCTGATATGGAGTTTGGGGACAATTTTATCCTTTTCAGGTGTCTTTTCTGATTTTAAAAATATAATTTATATGGTGTATCTTCTTTACATCACCATTTTACTTGCAGAGATCGACTTTCATGTGCTAACCTGTCTTGATCGCTATCTAGCTGTTGTTCATCCAGTAACGTATCGTAAACTACGAAATACCCGTGGAGTCACCATCAGAAACATCAGCATATTTCGTGTTTGGCTGTCACTGCTAGTGAACTATATTTCACATTCGTATATTTCTACTTTTTTTATGATCATGTTCTTTATTTTTTTTGTTGCCTCCTTGGTTGTTGTAGCTTTCTGCAGCCTTTCTGTTCTCTATGTGCTCTTTCGTCCAGGCCCGGGGGCAGGAGGCAGAAACAGGGGTCATATTGACCAATCAAAACAAAGGGCATTCTTTACTGTTATGGCCATAATGGGGGTCCTGTGTTTTTTCTTCATGGGATTTCTTATTTCTTCTATACTAATGGTATTCCGACTTTTGTACCCAAGTGTCTCCTATGTGCTGTTTTGTTCTATGATGTGGTTTAGTCTGCCCGGCAGTTTGGTTTTGCCACTGCTTTATCTGCACAAGACAGGAAAACTACCATGTGGACACAAGAAGGATGGGTAAAGAGAACAATTGGAGAATTGAGATTACAAAATTCTACTAAATATATATCTCGGTCAAGTTTGCTTTCCATCCACAGAGTTCAAACTTAACATTAAAAAAGACAGAAAAGCTAAATTCTAATCCAAACCATAGTTATTTAAATTAGGATTTACAACTCCACTACTTCAAATGAAGATCATTAGTTTTTTCTTTTCTTTCGTTTTTTTTTCTTTTTTTCTTATTGAATATATTTTTGCATATGTGCATTAATGACGATGTTGAAGATAGTGATGACGATGATGATGTATTTCCAGTGGACAACTCGTTGTATTTAACTCACTGTATGCATTCACCGCTCTTTTTCATGTCATTAAGAACACATTGGGGTTTCTTTGTGTATGAAATGTGCTATATAAAAAAATAGTTTTTCCTTATCATGGAGACCTTTTCTGATGAGGATTTGGCCAATAGTGAATCAACTGAAGGTCCACATGCATCTCTCAGGTCCTGTGTCAGGTCTTTGCATGTATTATAAAATGTCAAAATTAAAGATAATAATTAAAAGATAACTTAAGACTGCATAGTGGTTTGGGGGTTAGCATCCAAGCCTCACAGCAAGGTCACTCGTTCGAGCCTCAGTTGAGGAAGGTTTTGATCAGTAGCTTGTCTCTATGGAGTTTGTATGTTTTCTGTGTGTATTCGTGGGTTCTCTCCGGGTATTCTGGCTTTTTCCCACCATCCCACATACAAGCTGGGTTAATTGGTCACTCTGATTTCTCTCTTGGAGTGAGTATGAGTAGTTTTTTGTTTCTCTGTGTTGTGTGGTGGTATGGTGATCTATTCAGGTGTACCTGCATCTCTCTTGCTAATTGCTGAGTTAGGTTCCAGCTTCCCCACTACAGTGAAATGGAATGAGCAGTATCAAAAACAGATTAATGAATAACTATACTTAACTATAATAAAGATAGTATAATATACACGTGAGGGCAAAAATGAGGGTAAAGCCTGGTACACACATAAGGATTTTTGGGCTGTTTTTGTCCCAATTTTGCCTCCTCCCGACCACGGATGGCAAACACCTGATTATCCTGACTCCTATAAGATTATTCTGTACAATTATCATTTGGTCTAAGGCGTGTTATGAGCTGATTTGTCCCGATAATCCGCTCCAAAACGGGTTGTAGCCAACAATTGGAAATATTGAACCGATTTCTGAGTCACGCCGACAACTCGTGCATTCTGACTGCGTGGATGGTGATGTGGTAAAGAATGTAGCCAATCAGAGAGCGAGTTGGCTGGGGAACAAGAAGTACATAAATTCTGTGTTCATGCTGTCTCCAGTCTGTTATTTTTTCAGTTCTGGCTTTTTCTGTTAACAACAGTCCCAAGACCACCATCATTCCCTCGTCCTGTATGTCCTCTTCCATGCTGTGTGTTGTGTTTTCCGGTTGTCACTATGTTTGTTCTTCGTTTATTGCCAGTTGTTGCTATGGTTCTTGTTCTACGTTTTTGTTAGATGACGTTTGGTCATGATAGATGTCCGGCTTAGTGGACCAGATTGTAGATCACTTGCGAGACAGCATCGTTATGTGTGTGTTGTTCTGTGATTAGATTATCGGAGCACACCTCACACATTGTGATCAAAACTGTTAAATGCCTGATTGTTTATCTTTACGTTTGAGGTCTCAACAGATAAAAAATCTCATAAGATTAAAAAAATCTGTATGTGCGTACCAGGCTTTAGGGATTAACTCAAGGCTCACATAGTCCTGTAAGTGTGTATGTCTCACAATTTAACTTTGATTAAAATATCACCTACTTATTGCTGTGATTATTTAGGTTTAGTTCATGGACTATTACTTTTGTTGATTGCCAAGAAGCTTCTTTCTATCACTGCTCTTCTAAAAGAGGGTTTCCAACGAAGTTCAATGTGACCAAGCTTTTACTGAGTTAACTGGCTGAAACCTATTTTTATGTTTACAGCAATAAATCAAATGATTTATGTCTGGCTGAATAGTTCATGCAGTTTTCTGTTGTATGGTAGAGACATTTATTTCTTTAGAGACTGTAAACATTTGATGATTTTATTATTTTTTTGTAGTTTCACATAACTAATATGACCTGTTATGTAATTATTGTCAAGTGCAAAGGTTGAATTAAATAGGAAATGATATACCTATTTACAACTGTTTTCACCAGCTCACACGAAAACACTTAAATATTACTGATTACAATATTTTCATGTGCTCCCACACTAATAAACATATTGAGGGTAGTCTGGGGTTTAATATCTTCACATTTTGACATGCAAACACACTCAGATCAACTCACGGACTATCCAGCTGGAAGACGACCTCTCTACCAGCTAAGCCACGGCTGCAATAGTAACTCAGAGTCTCTGTTTGGTATTGATTTGCCAGTTTTCTTTTGTATTTTAAATGAGGCTTTTATTGTCAGAAGAATAATTGTTTTTATTGACAAAGTTGAATATCACTGTTGCTCCCTGGCCTCTCCTCTATGTAAAATGAACATTTGCCTGTTCTGATTTATTGCACAAGTCCTCGTGCAAGCATGCAAATCACTTTCAGTGTCTGTCATCCTGACACACGTACATCATTTATCCCCCTGAAACACACTTAAGCATCATAATATGCATGGATCAGATACCACTGAACATCAGTCTGCCAGTTTCAGGACGCTGGAGCCGGACGGTACAAACACTGCTCTCCAGGTGGGTGTTTGCTGGTAACTTAACAATTTACAGTTCAAATTCAGTTATCTGTTATGTGAAATTTTTATCTTCAGAGGATGAGTCAATTGCATAATTATTACTTGCAATAAAATATTCTATTATTGGATGTTGAAGACATATTAAATTGTTGTACATTGGGCCTTCTTGCTCTCCTTTTTTGTGGGATTTTCAAAATGGTTAATCCATCATCCGTGCCATTCAACTGTAAGTAACCAGAATTTGGTACAAATATAAACATGTGACAGGCTAGGTGGGTAAGGTAATTTTATATACAAGCATTTTTTTCCCACTTATGAAGAATTATGAACCACTGCTCGAAATTTAGAAACAGGGTTTATTAAGAACACTAAGTTGGATCAAATGAAATTTCCCCTTAAGAAAAAAGGGTGTCATAATTTTGAGCATTGGTTTTAGTTCTAGTTGTTTGTGGATTTTTGTCTATAGTGACTTCTGTTGCTTTGTGTGCCCTTGTTTTGTGAATTGATATGTATTCCAGTTTTCTTCCTGTTTTATTTTGTAGTCTGTTCCTTTGTTGCCTCAGTTTAGTTTAATTTCTGTTCACCTGGTTTCTGTTGGCTGACTACACCACATACCCCTGGTCTGGTCATTAGTCCCATTACTATGTTTACCCTTTGGTTTTTTTTCGTCTTTGCCACAACCTTGTTTTTGTTTTCACGAGTGTCATCCTAATGTTTCTTGTTCATGTTGGTTGACCTCTAAATTTTCGTTTTTCGCCTCTACTAATATTGTATTACTTGTCTAGTTATCCTGCCCATGCAGCACCTTTTGTATTTTTATACAATTAACCATCAATTCCCACATCTGCTACTCTCCTGATTAAAATAACAAAACAAATAAACAAATAAAATTTTAATGCACTAGAAGTAAGAAATAAAAGACTATTCTAAACTGTTTATTGCTGTTGGGACAGTCTCAAAACTTTGAATGATCTGTTACTTGAAAGGATAAGGGGATTTCAATAATGTCCCAGGCTGTCATTCTGCTGACTCCCATACAACTAATCCCAATTGTGACCTGACCACAGTTGCTGCTAGGAAAGTGCAGAAAGACTTTTAAGACACGCCCCATGTACAGTCACTGGCCCACTTAATCACACGTAATCACTAAGGTAAATCAACATTCCTTTCTACTCATCTATTCATGCATTGCTCCTTTCCTTTCTGGATTTGGCTCACAGTCACAGTCAGCTGGCCCTCTGGCATCCTCACTTTCTATAGCTGTCATTTCCTGGACCCAGGTCCTTCTTCATCCACCTACCACAACCAATGCCCTCTACGCTGCAGTCTGTTCATCCGGCTGTGCATTTATCCGGTCATCCGTCCATCTGTCCCTTCCTTCCTTGTCTGCGCTTTTGTCCATGGTGCCACCAAAGGAATTACCTCACCTCCTCCACCGTTCTCTGGTCCTCACCCATACCATCCATGTTCACTCATATATCCAGTATCTTCCAGGTGGGTCTTTAGGCAAGACCCTTAATGCTCCTGCCTAACCACCTCATCATGAGTGCAGTCAAACAGAGAGATATACTGGCTCAGTCATTGTCTGGTAAAACAAGGTCTGCGTCAGGTAGTCTGGCGAGAAATTGGCTACTGTAACACAAAATAGATGCGAACACAGCACTGTTGGAATGTTACTACTTTAGTGACGCAAGTGAGCAGGGCTACATGAAGAGAATGTCAGATATATGGATACTTTAAAACTTACAGTCTACACTGACATCGAAACAACTCATAGCTCAGTGTTCTCATAGTTCAGTGTTTTAACATCCACAAATGACAACTGCTTTCACAGTTAAGAGATTGAAGAGATACAACACACTAATGCTATGGCAAGGGGAAGCCAAGACCATAGGTCAGAAGGGGGGGTTAACATGAACTCCCCCTCCAGAGATTGGGTACCAAGCTCTAACGATGAATGAGATGAAGAGAGAGCAAATTATGTGGGGGATAAGATCATGGCAAAGATGAGAGCCTGTCAAGCCTGTCAATGAGTGAAGTACCACCAGAAAGTACTTACACAAATGAACCAACTGCTGAAGGGTGGCACCCCCACCCTTAATGGCTGACCAAGGTATGGTCAGTCCTGATACTGAAAGATCCCCAGAAGGGAACTGTCCCATCTCTTCACAACATGGAAGCTCCTATCGGGCATCAAAACAGCTAAGATAAGCAGGAACATGGATCAATACATGACAGATACACAGAAAGGCATTGGTAAGGGTACCAGAGGAACCAAACACCAGCTGCTGGTTGATAGAACTGTTGCCCAAGACTGCAAAACAAGACAGACAAACCTGTGCACTGCCTGGATTGATTACCAGAAAGCCTATGACTCAATGCCACATACATGGTCCGTGGAAAGCCTAAAGCTGTACAAGATCAACAACACTGTAAGAGCCTTTGTTGCAAATTCAGTGACGCTGTGGAAGACCACACTTTAGCCCAACTTTGAGGTAATTGTAAGTCTCCATCAAATGTGATATATACCAAGGAGATACTTTGTCCTCGCTGCTGTTTTATATAGGTCTTAACTCCCTCGGCCAATTAATCAACAAGATTGGCTATGGCTACCAACTCAGGAATGAGGCAACCATCAGTCACCCCCTCTACATAAGATGACCTTAAGCTGTATGCTAAGAGTGAACGAGACATTGACTCGCTGATCCACACCACTTGGACCTACAGCAGGGACATCGGAATGTCATTTGAAATACAGAAATGTGGCCAAATGGTAACAAAAAGAGGGAAGGTAGTCCATACAGAGGGCACTGCACTCCCAGAGGGCAGAATAACAGATGCTGAAGAGAAGTTATAAGTATCTTGACATACCACAAGCAAATGGTAACCACAAAGAAGCTACAAGGAAGCTGTCACAGTGAAATATCTGCAATGAGTATGGCAAGTCCTGAGAAGTCAGCTCAATGCCAAGAACAAGATCTGGGCAAGTAACAGTGTGGCCCTGCCAGTGACCAGATACCCTTCTGGGATAATAAGCTAGCCAAAGAAGGAAATTCTGACCACATATGTTAAACACAGAAGCTGTTCACCATGCATGGAGGGTTCCACCCCAAATCAAGTGTCCTAAATGCAAAGAGGGAGGCCAAGGACTAGTGAGCAACAGGGCCATTATCCAAGATGAAACATTCAAGCTCCATGAATACATCAGGAAGATGGCCCCAAGGGATGAAGAACTGAGTGAATGACTTAGGCAATGGGACCTGGAGGACAATGAAATGGAGGAACTGTCAAGCCCCTGCATGGGATATACCACCGACAGATACCTGAAGTGGCGGATATGAACAAGTCCTACCAATGGCCAGAGAGGGCTGTTCTGAAGGACAGCACAGAGGTGCTAATCATGGCCTCACAGGAACAAGCCTTGAGTACCAGGGCAATTAAGGCCCAGATCTACCACACCAGGCAGGACCCCAGGTGCAGGCTGTGCAAAGAGGCCCCTGAAACAACCCAGCACCTCACAGCAGGGTGTAATATACTGGCAATGAAAAAAAAAATGGAACGCCATAACCAAGTAGCTGGCATAGTGTACAGAAACATCCAAACAGCCAAGCCAACTTTATTTATGAAGCACTTTACCACAGCAGCCACTGAACAAAGTGCTGAAAAAAAACGAGATACTGGAGAAATACCAAGGACTCAGGGAAGAGCTGGGGAAAGCCTGGAAGTTGAAGGCAACAGTAGTACCAGAGCACTTGGGGCCATGTCCCCCACACTGGAGAAGTGGCTCCAACATATATATATATATTTATATATATGTTTAGGAGGGGAGGACTAGGCGCTAAGTCAGATGTATGAATAGCAGGCACCCAGATGCTATGTCGGTCAGGACATATGGACGGAAGAGAAAGAGGGCAGGGATGGTCTTTCACAGGCTTCAGTGGCCAGGCACTTTATTATGCCAACTCAGTGTTGTAACAGTTTTCTGTGAACAATAATAAACAAATATTGCTCCATCAGTGTTTGGAATGGACTCACATGAACATATATACTAATTCGGCATACAGCACATCAATAATAATCACCCAGCAGTCAACATCTAGCCATTTGGCAGTAAATCAAATTACACAGTGCAACAGCACCCTCTACTGGTTAACTCTGGTTGTCTCTCCCAGCATAACGCTCTCCTGCAGCGCACTCACTTCCCCCACTCCCCCCTCCCCTTGCGGAGCAATTAACGGCTTCTCTGCAGCAGCTCTGTCTGTCACACCCCGTTCACGTGAACACAAACAGAAATCCTCTTTCTGAGGAAATAAACCTATAGTGGTGGTATAAACAACTGCAACACATGTATAAACAAGCAGTACTCACTCTCGTCACTCACTGAACACTCGGAGAGGCAAACAAAGGCACACTTGAACGAAAAAAAGACCCAACGTTTAATTAACTATAAGGAGGGTCATCAGCAGGAATGTGAGCACTGTCTGTCAGTGGCGCTGCATGTTCTTGCTGCACACTCTAATCAAGTAGTAAGCTGCTGAACATTACGTCACTTCCTACCAGCGGCAGGAAGGAAACGGAAAACGTCCTTCAACAATAACAGCCTTTTATACAATATATATATATATATATATATATATATATATATATATATATATATATATATTAAAACATTATAGGACAAATATAGATAAAAAAGGATAAACCTGAGCAGTCAGCGCAAATTCTAGTAAATGTTTTGAATAGAACTCAAAGTATTTGTTTCCAAACAATACTTTCTGCCCATAGATGCTTCACATGAATGGAGCTTGTTGACATCAGACTTCTATGATGTCACAAATGTGATGAAGGCATTGTGGAAAATTTGCATATAAAAAGAATGGCTCACAAATGAAAGGCTCACAGCTGTGATTCAGTTCCCATCTTTAATTTAAAAGAACCATTCAAAAGAATCGATTCATTCATGAATGTCACGTCTCTAATTAATAATCATAAACACAGGCTGCCAACTCTGAAAGATATCTTTATTCTATTCTATTCTATTCTATTTTACAGTCATTTGAGAGTAAGATCAACACAAGCAAGAATTCAAACAAGATGGGACATCATAATTAAGTGGTAGTCAGACTGCTGTAGTGCTAGAGGCAGTGCATACAATTTTTTTTGTTTGTTTTGGTTTTTGTAAGTCATTTTGTTTAAATACAAGATCATGATTTCAACAATATCAACTTGGACATAAGTTCACGCAGTTTATTCAGTACTTAGTTGAGCCAAAGAGCTGGACAAATCTTTCTAACTCATTCTGTTGAATTGAAGAGTTAAACTAAGTGCAGAAATGCTCCTTAAACAACTGAGTCTTTAGCTTGCTCTTAAAAGCGGATAAGGACTCTGCGTATCGGACTGAGTAAGGTAGATCGTTTCACCACCGGGTGACAACAGAGGAAAAGAGTCCTGCTACTAATTTTGTGCCGCATTGTGGTGGGAGCACTAGGCGTTTTTCGCTGGCAGAGCGTAACTGTGGAGAGGGAATGTAGCTCTGGATAAAGGAGTGAAGGCAGACAGGAGCCGTTTGGGATATTGTTTTGTAAACCAGAGCTTTGAAATTGATGCGTGCTACAAGTGGAAGCCAGTGAAGAGTGATTAGCAGCTCCCACAAAAAGGGGAAGAAAATACTGGAGTCATTCCATTCTGCTTAAAGTTTGTTTGAACGCCTGCCATTAGGTAAATGTTATTGAACCATTATAACAAGGACCATGAGATTGTTAAAGAGCTTCTACCCAACAGCTATAAGAGGACAAGAAAAAAAAACAAGAGAAAAGTGAAGAGAGTAAAAAGGAAAACAGAAAAAAGTCTTTGTGTCACAGACACAAAAGACAGAAGGCAGCAACCCTTCAGTCCAAACAGCAGACAACCAATTGCTACACTTGTACAGAAACACAACAGAAAATTTCCTATCACTTTTACAGGAAAACAAAGCTGACAATCATCAGGACCTCCAAAAATAAATGAATAGCCAAAACAACAAAAACAATAATTAAAAAAAAAAAAACATGTATCACTACAAACCTAAACAAATGTATCTCTTACTATATAAACCCACTGGACAACTCATTGACTGCGTCAGCATGCAGAGTATGAGGAATGAGAAGTGATCTGAGATGAGTGTGATCGTGCAAATGCAACCAGCATTCCTAAAGTACGAACCCCAGCCACCCCAACATGAAGACCAGCCCGGACCCACCCAGAGGGCAGCATAGGAGGGCCCCAGCCAGAGCTTCCCGCTGTCATGGGGCACGGGTCCTGGCAGGTGAAGATCGGCA
>NC_055686.1:5423482-5431837 GCF_017639745.1 Melanotaenia boesemani
GTGGGTGTTTTGATCATGGTTTAGGATTTTGGTTTTTGTCATGTTTAGTTCGGTCTTGTTCTGGTTTATAGTTCTTGTTATGTTCATGCTTTAGGTTTCAGTTTTTGTCGTGTCTGGTTTTCCCTCTTGTGTCCTGTGATTTCTGTTCAGATCCTCTCATTTGGTCATGTGTGGTTTGGTTCGTTGGATTTATCCCTGTCTTGAGTTCTGGAAATAAACCTGTCACCTGCACCAATTCTGCTTCCTGCCTCTGACTGCCTGCAATTGGGTCCTCCCCTCCTCCGACGGCCGCCATTCTTGGCAGTAGGATCTGACCAGACATCGGACCCAGCAGGCAGACATTTTTCCGACCGGACCTGGACCCAGCAGACAGCTGGGATTGGCCACATGTGGACTCTGACGGCTACCCTTTATCACGTCATCTGAGTTGGTGAGATGGCTGAATTGGCGTGCCACTCTGACAGATGACGCTCCCAAGGGTTCGCCGTTCTGGAGTTCTGCACGAACCCCGACGGGAGCTAGAAGAAGGCGAGGCCCGCAGACGACCTCGCTGCTACCCGTCGCTACCGGCTCCCAGGTCTGCTCCAGTGCCCCAGCTCTCCACGCCAGCTCCCAGATCCTCCCCAGCACCGCAGCATCCCACGCCTGCCCTAAGGTCCTGCCCTGTGCCGCAGCTTCCCACGCCTGCTCTGAGGTCCTGCCCTGCGCCGCTGCACCCCACGCCAGCTCCAAGGTCCTGCCCAGCTCTTCGGCGTCCCACGACGGTGTCCAGACCTTCTTCCCCTGTGTCGGTACCATTATTGTCCACAGCTCGAGTCCCTGTTTCCGAGGGGGTCTCCGGTCAAGACGCTCCTCACCCTGCTCGAGTTCCTGTTCCCAAGGGGGTCTCAGGTCAAGACGCTCCTCACCCTGCTCGAGTTCCTGTTCCCGAGGGGGTCTCAGGTCGAGACTTCCCTTGCCTGCTACTGGTACCTGACCCAGAGCTCCAGTCTACCTGTCCAGTCTGCCCGTCCGCCGCCGGAGATCCAGTCTGCTCATCCTCCGGTGATCCAGTCTGCCTGTACTCCAGAGCGCCCATCCAGGCCTGCCCAACCGCCTGACAAACACCTGTCTGCGCATCCTCCTGGTCGTCCCCAGGAGGTACTGCTCCGGTTCGTCCAGCCCCCAGGCCGGCCTCCTGACCAGAAAACTGCTGTCTACTCAGCCACCGGGCCGTCCGCCGGAGGTTCTGCCCCGGTCCGGCCGGTCCCCCGGCCAGCCTCCTGAACTGATCCTGCTTTTTGCTCAGCCTCCAGGCCATCCGCTGGAGGTTCTGCCCCGGTCCGTCCGGCCCCCCGCCCGGCCTCCTGAACTGATCCTGCTTTCTGTTCAGCCTCCGGGCCGTCCACCGGAGGTTCTGCCCCGGTCCGTCTGGCCCCCCAGCCGGCCTCCTGACCTGATCCTGCCGACTGTTCAGCCTCCAGGTGGCTCCCCCTGAACTTTGTTTAGGGGCCAGTGTTATTTTGTCATGTTTGGTTTTCCCTCTTGTGTTCCTGTGATTTCTGTTCAGATCCTCTCATTTGGTCATGTGTGGTTTGGTTCATTGGATTTATCCCTGTCTTGAGTTCTGGAAATAAACCTGTCACCTGCACCAATTCTGGCTCCTGCCTCCGACTGCCTGCAATTGGGTCCTCCCCTCCTCCGACGGCCGCCATTCTTGACACATTTGTAGTCAATGAATTTTAGATTTCATGTATGGGCAGGCTTATAGGTTTCTAGTAGTATCATGGCATTATGTAAGGCACATTTAGATTTTCTCCATTTAAGGGTCTGTGTCTCCAAGCTGACTGGACTTTGCAGCTCAGTGATCTTTAGAACAGGATGTACATAGTGCTGTTTGTATGAGACGTTTGTGACAAGACGAGACAAAAATGTTAAAGGGCTGACTGTCCAACATTAAAAATGCACGACATTTCTGCAGGTTGTGAACGAAATCTGTCAGTCAGCAAAGTTGCTGCACCTTGGCCACGCCCACCAATAGACGTGCAGCGCGCACACAGACAAGTAGTTTGGTGGGTTTGGTGGTCGGAAGCGACGAAACGATATATGGACATATTTTAACTATAATCCATCATAATTTCACTGGCAGACTGAGTCAAGTTGAGCATGTGTTCCTCATCCTTTGCTCATATTTTGGGCATGTGTACGTTCAGGGTGAAACATTGCACTTCAGAAAATTCTCAGAAATAAAGCCACAGTTACCAAAGTAAGGATGTTGTTGCTCTTTGCTTTTTTTTTGGAGTAATTGATTCCAGAGTTGGTACTTTATCTGTGCAGTGCATAACCCTAAGTAGATCAGAAAGTATTTGCTGTTGGTTGGAAAACCTTCTAAGTCTAAAACCATTCCTATTAATTTTGTAATTATTGATGAAAATAACCAAACAAGCTCACAATGTGTTGCTATATGTTGAACTTATAGATCTGCTATTTTCTTGTGTGACATTTTTGTATGATGAAGCATCAATTCATGAAAAAAAGCTGAAATGTAGAAATAAAAGGTTTCTACCCAACAGCAGTTAAGTATTGCGCGACAACATTACATCCCTTTTGATGGGAAAGTCTCAGCTAAAGCTTTCAATCTGGTAAAGGATCTGGTTATTATGCAAAAGCATTGAGATTAACTTGTTTTATGAATTGCAATACTTGTTATAACCTGTCCACCTTGACTCCACTTTTTAATACTTATTATTGACCTAAATTAATTTGTTAAAAGACTAATACTTTTTTTTTATTTCTCTAAAACTAGGCTAAAACCTTTATGAGTTTTCGTCGACTAAAACTGGACTAAAACTATCAAGCTTATAAATGACTAAAATGTGACTAAAACTGATCAGCATTTTCTTCCTGGAGACTAAAACTGAGAAGCCTGCCAAAAACAACACTGGATGTACACCCAAAGTTCAAAGAAGCACACAAACATAGAGTGTAGCATAAACAGAGTCTCAGGAGCTCTGAGGAGTTGCTTCAGATGTGAGCTTAGGAATGTTGTTTGTGTCAATGTATATAAGAAAGGCTGATGCAGTCAGCCAGGGGGTTTTCTAAAGATTGGCCGAGAGACCTCACAGAGATGCATATCTGTTTAAGATGTCACTTTTTGTAATAAAACCATCTTTTTTATTATATATGAAGCTGGCGTCCAGAGATCTTTTTACCTCAAAGTATTTTTGTCACATCACCTGCTTAAAGTAGTCACTAAAATATGGCATTGTGATCCAGAGAAGAAGATCATACATTGAAGCCACCACACTGTGGAAATGACAGGACGGCACCAAGAGGAAAAGTGGTCAACAACACAATCGCATCACAAACTACAGAATGCTGTCAAGAACAAATAAACAACATGATTTAATTCAACTGGTGCATTTGACAAAAATTACATAACAGGTCAGATTAGTTATAAAAAACTACCTCTAATGTCTAAATCAATGAATACGTCTTTATCACATAACAGAATACTATTAACCAATCAGTCAGACATAAATTATTACATTTATTGCCATAATTATATAAATAGGTTTCAGAAATGTAACAAAAAGAGCGGTGTTTCCTACAGACCACCAAAGACGTTGATTTAACCTCTCAGACCAGTTCAAGTAGTGATGTCCATGCGCGAAAGAGCCGGTTCTGAGAGCCGATGGTTTGTAGTGAATCAGAAGAGCCAGCTCCCAGTTTTTTTTTCCTTTTGCTGCCTGCTTAGCTCTCAGTGCTCAGTCCCAGCTCTGCCCACGGCACTGCTTTGTTTGGATTGGCCGGCATGTGTGAGGATATAGGATCATAGCATTACGTGAAAATGGGGGGGACACTGCGAGTGAGACAGCAGATAGCTGTGAGGAGAGTATGTGAGTGAGTGCGTCATGTAAAACCCTATTGACAGAGAGAACCCAGATCAGCCAATTCAAGATGAGGCATCTTATTTTTCTGAACGTCAGCCTGCACTGAGGACATTAATGCTGCTTTCTTTAGTTTGGCTCGTTCTGTTTTGTGGATTTGTTTGCTGTTTTTTTGTTAATTTGTGCAATATAAGAGTTTTGTTGAAATATTAAACAAAATTAAGTGGTTTTGTATCAGAATAAATGCACAAATTAGGCAATTATAAGGCTTCTTGTAAAAATGCTAAACACAAAAGAGTTTTCAAAACACAAACCATTTTTGAGAAGTTAAGGTAAATTATGGGGCTACAAAAGATGCTAAATCATAAGCCATTTGAGAGCCAAAAGAGCTCTTCTTTGGGAGCTGAAAAGAGCCAAACATCCCATCACTAAATACATGTGAACGGACTATTTCGGGAGTCAGAATTTAGTTTTTGTGAAGTCAGTTAACTCAGTAAATGCTTGGTCACACTGAACTTTGTTGTAAACTCTCTGTTGGAAAGGCAGATACTAAATAATTGCAGTGAGAAATTGGTAGTATTTTTATCAAAGTTAAATTGTGCGACGTACACAGTACAGGACTATAAAAAGGTACAACATTGTTTTCAACATTGTTTTCCTTAATTTCAGCCATTGAGAATGGGCTGTTTCTGTGTCTAAACCTTTAAATGTTCATGACTAGTGCCTGTCCACGTCCCTCTGGGGAGAAGATCTGGCATTCGCTGGCGCCCGCTCAGAGATTTTAGAGGGCAGTCTAAGCTAACCGGGAGGGGCGGGTCAATGGCAGTTTCCCTTCATGAGGTCACAAAAGGAAAGATTTCAGACTCACCCATTTGAACACACATTGGCTAAAAAAGTGGAGCAAGTAGTAAGGGAGGAGACAGAATTTTCTCATTTTTAGGCCTCATACACAGGCTACAAGGACACATGACTGTTAAAAAAACCTTTAAAAAGTGACTTTTGCATAATATGAGACCTTAAAGCCATGCCCTCATTTCCTTAATATTGTACTATCTTTATTTTTGTAAAGTGTGATGACGTGTTTGTATTGAAACGAAGTTTAGGGATTTTGGAACAGGAAGTACTTCATGCTAATTCACAGAGCATGCTGTTCAGTTCATGACTTCTTAAAAGAAGTGTTGAGGGGATTCAGTTTGGTGGCCTCAGGATTGATGATGTGGTTCTGTTGGCTTCATCGGGCCGTGATCTTCAGCTCTCACTGGAGCGATTCGCAGCCGAGTGTGAAGTGGCTGGGATGAGAATCAGTACCTCCAAATCCGAGACCGTGGTCCTCAGCCGGAAAAGGGTGGAGTGCTCTCTCCGGGTCTGCAATAGGGTCCTGCCCCAAGTGGAGGAGTTCATGTATCTTGGGGTCTTGTTCACGAGTGAGGGAAGGATGGAGCGGGAGATCAACAGGCGGATCGGTGCGGCGTCTGCAGTGATGTGGATGCTGTATCTGTCTGTGCTGGTGAAGAAGAAGCTGAGCCAAAAGGCAAAGCTCTCGATTTACCGGTCGATCTACGTTCCTACCCTCACCTATGGTCACAAGCTGTGGGTAGTGACCGAAAGAACAAAAACACGAATACAAGCGGCTGAAATAAGTTTTCTCTGCAGGGTGCCCGGGCTCTCCCTCGGTCATCCGGGAGGGGCTCAGAGTAGAGTTGCTCCTCCTCCACATTGAGAGGAACCAGATGAGGTGACATCTGGTTAGGATGCCTCCTGGACGCCTCCCTGGTGAGGTGTTCCAAGCACGTCCTACCAGAAAGAGGCCCCGGGGAAGACCCAGGACACGCTGGACGGACTACATGTCTCGGCTGGCCTGGGAACGCCCCAGGATCCAGGATGAGCTGGTGAATGTGGCCAGGGAGAGGAAAGTCTGGGTTTCCCTGCTTAGGCAGCTGCCCCTGTGACCCGACTATGGATAAGTGGCAGAAAATGAATGGATGGATGGATGGATGGATGGATGGATGGATGGATGGATGGATGGATGGATGGATGGATGGATGGATGAAGGCAGCAAGTTTGTTCATATACTGACTATGACAATATCTTTTGATTTTTGCATGTAGTAAGATGACAGAAAAACTTGTAACTTTGTAGGCCGGAGCCTATCCTGCCAATTAGCAGGTGAGAGGTGGGTACACCTGGACAGTTTGCCTGTCCATTGTATGGCCAACACAGAGAAACAAACAACCACTCACATTCATTAACCTAGCTTGTATGTTTTTGGATAGTGGGAGGAAGCCAGAGTACCTGGAGAGAACCTATGCATGCACACAGAGAACATGCAAACTAAACAAAAAGTTCACTGTTCAAACCCGTCAAAAGACTGACCTCCCTGTGAGGGTTCAATGTTAACCACCACACCACTGTGCAGTCCTAAAAGTCCTTATAATTATTATTACTATATTATTTATTACTATTTATTTATTATTACTATAATTTCAATAAGGTGCAATACATGCAAAAGACCTGACACAAGACTTGAAAGATGAATGTGGACCTTCAGTTGATCCATCCACCTATGGCCGAGTCCTCATCAGAAACGGTCTCCATGCCAAGGTAAATTAATTTATATAGCATATTTCATAAACAAGGAAATCCAATGTGCCATGCATGATAAGTGAATACATAAGGTGAGTTATAAAAAGGAAATACATCATTATCATCATAATCATGATTGTCATCGTCATTATCCTCACACAATCATTGATGCACATATGTGAGAAAATACAGTCAAAAAGAAAAGATGAAAAAATAAATAGAAAAAGCCTTGGAAAAAAAAGAGGAGTTTTAATACCATATTTAAATAACTAAGGTTTGGGTTAGAAGGAGCAGAAAGAATAAATGTTTAGTTTGAACTCTCGGGATGAAAAGCAAACTTAACCTTAATTTATATGTTGCAAAATTTTATAAACTCAAATCTCCACTTGTTTTATTTAACTACCACCCTGATGTCCACATGGTAGTTTCCCTGTCTTGTGCAGATAAAGCATTGGTAAAACCAAACTGCTGGGCAGACTAAACCACATCATAGAAGAATGTACTGCAACAGAGACACCTGGGCACAACACTCGTGATACCATCAGTGTAGAAGAAACAAGGAACCCCCCCAAAAACAAGCACAGGACCCCCATTATGGTCATAACAGTAAAGAACGCCCTTTGTTTTGATTGGTCAATATGGCCCCTCTTCCCACCTCCTGCTCCCGGGCCTGGACGAAAGAGCACATAGAGAACAGAAAGGCTGCAAAAAGAGACAACAACCACTGAGGCGACCAAATAAGTAAAGAACATGATCATGGATAAAGTATGGGCATACAAATGTGAAATACAGTTCAATGGCAACGACATGAGCCAAACACAAAATATGCTGATATTTCTGATGATGACTCCACGAGTATTTCGTAGTTTACAATACGTTACTGCATGAACAACAGCTAGGTAGCGATCCACACAGGTTAGGATATGAGAGCTGGTCTCTGCATAAAAAATTATGGCATAAAGAAAATACGCCATTGAAATTTCATTAGCAAAATCTGAGAAAACCCCCAGAAGGTATAAAACTGTCCCTAAACTCCATATCAGCTCCATGACAGTCAGGTTGTAGGTGAAGTGGTCGGAGTGGCTCGCTGTTTTAAAGGAATGATGCTGCCACCACTGTTGGATGCCCAGGTGGAGGACAAAGATGGAAATGGGAATCAGGAGGACGAGTCTGGTGGCAGAAAGGGTGTAGATGATTGAGTCACTAAGTGTGGAGTTGATACAGAGAGAGTGTAGTGAATCCAGAGAGGAGTTGAAAGAAGAGAAGTAGTTATCTGACATTGTGATGTTATGGTGGGTAGATGAAGACCTGAGGAGAAGAGAAGAAATCTAAAATGTTACAGCTTTCGAAGTCAGGTGAAGACCTACAACCTTTGCTGTGAAGCAGGTTCTACATGTAAAGGTCATTATAAACCAATATTGAACAGAATTAAAGTTTAATTCACAGGTAGATTTTGATCAAGTTTTCATCCCTCTATTATATAGCATAGTTTTCATGGTAACATCCGGACTTAGTCCACCTCAACTATATCTTCACCTGCTTTATTTTCAGTTAGGATCCAGAGCACATGGTAATACAGAAACATAACTAATACTATTATATGTAAAAAATATACCATTAAACAATTAAACTTGCAGCTACCTATCAGCATAGCAGAATTCTTGAATCTCAATGCCCCAAAGCTATTTTAAAAAAATATAGACTATTATCTAAGCTAGACTATTCAATCTCTCTTCCAACTTCAAAATGGGAGGTTAACTTATCAAGTAACTTTAATCAAAATTAATGATAAGAAATATGTTCAAACACATTTTAAATGTCTAAGAATTCAAATATCTTCTGGCTCTTGGGGCCCTGTGCTCTGGCCGCCCTGGACGGCCAGTGCCTGGTGGGGTCGGCGGCT
>NC_055686.1:5431937-5446595 GCF_017639745.1 Melanotaenia boesemani
GCTGCTGCCAGAAGCCTCTTCTGGTTGCTTTTGGACAGGAGGAGCCTGCACAGCAGCACCCACTCCTCACTGAGAAGAATAAACTACTTTCATGTCAGTCTACAAGAGTCTCCAATACTGAAAAAGTCGCTAGATTTGTCACTAGTCGCTTTCAAAAAAGAAAAAGGTTGTTAATTTAGCAACACACCCCATGTTGGTGTGTGAGTGCGCCCCCATGAGGTGAGACAGAGTACTGTTTGCCTCACCTGCTGACTTTTCTCTGCACTTTATTGTACGATAAATGGGAATATTTCTCTCACAAATACATTAAAGACATTACACAGACTGTAGAGAGTCATGGTGTATAACAAATATTTCTGTAAAGTTGATGTTGGCGATATGCTGAGGAACAGAAAACGTGTCATGCAACCCAGTTTGTATTGGATGGTGCTGCACAGACACTTTTGTCAGTGAATGTATTATTATGTTAATGTTGATTTAAGTGACGATCAAGTCATGTTTGACTATAGATTAAATTAGTGTAACCAGCACAATAATTTCATACATTTTTGGAGGGAAATATTCATCTCAACCAACAAGCTAGCATTTATTAAAGATCAGACACGATGGTCCTCATTAGCTTCTATATTTCTGCTAACTATCGTTACAATTAACTTTTATAAGGTAGAATGATGAGCTTGTCAGGGCTTACTTTAATCTATTAAAACCAGCTGTGTGGTAGCATTAATGTCCCAGCAGTATGGACTTAAAGTCAAAGACACAATGCAAACAACACTGAAGATCCTCTTCAGACAGGACTGTGTCTCTCAGCTGCATTTCAATGGTTTGTATGTAAATCCAAATGTGCACTGTCTCTCTTAAACTGGATTTTTTTTACTTGATCATACTCAGTTTATGTTCTTCCCTTTTTGTCTTTTTATCTTAAATAATGCTTCATATATTCTTATGTTTAATGTCTTTGTAAATCGCCACGTTGTTGAATTGTACTGTACAAATAAAGTTGCTTTGCTTTGAATGTAAAAGGAAAAGTCTCACTGAGTAACAACTTGGTTTAACTAAAACTGGTGGGACTGGCACCGACAGGACAAGAAAACAAGGGAAACCTTTTAAAAAACAAACTTTTTATTGACATAAGACAACAGTAAATAAATCAGTTTCAGTTTGCAAAATGAAATGATAAAAATAAACCTTTGGGGAGGAAAAATAACAAACTGATGGATGTCAGTGCTCCTCCCTGTTGCTCCTGAATAAAGATTTTTTTTAAATGACAGTAATGGCTAAATTAGTTACAGAACATAAAAGTAGAACAGCTGTAACATGAGCTAATATCAATGAGTGTTACCAAATAAGTGAACAAGTATGCGTGAAAAAATAATGCGAGAATAAAGAGGGAAGATAAAACAGTGATAGTAAGTAAATAGAGATACACAGGAAATTAGTGAAATATAAGTTAATTAGGAATAAATTTAGGTGATTATTACTCAGTTATTGGTGGAACATGGAAAGCAAAAGGGGACAAGTCAGTTTTAATAAATATTTAAACAGTTTAAATAAAATTTAATGGGTAAAAGTCAGTAGGCTCTGGATAATTACCTAATAATTACCTTTGTGGTTTTCTGTTATATGTAATAGAGAATTCATTCAAATGAATAACAATTCTCTTGATCAGTACACTGAAATAAATAATATAAGACCGTGACACACTTATTCAAACTAAAACAAAAAGGCTGGGAGGACATGGTATGAAAGCACAATATAACATACAAAGACAAAATACATTTAAACTAAGTTTTATCACATTTAACAGACGCAAATAAGTTAATGCCATCCAGAGTAGTTCCATGACTAGACCGTATCTTCAGCCCTCAGGTCCAAAGACAACATCACGTCTCTTTCTTCATGTTATTGTTTAACCACCTTTACCTTATTATCCAAAGGTACTGCCTAAACTAGTACTACATTACATACTGTGTTCATTTCAAGTTTCCTTACAGCTGAGAAAGTTCACACAGGATCTGAATCTAATTCTGATCATTTAGTAGCAGCACACGTCTAACAGATGAAAAGTTCTAACTAAAAACAATTAAAGTCTATAAATGAAAATAAAAAGCTGCTTCCTGCTTGTTTACAGCTTGTTAGTCTGTTTTTAACTTTACTACTGATAAATACTGGATAAATCATGATATTCAGGACTTTAGGCGCCTGTGTCGAAAAACGGAGCGCTTGTGGAAGTCTACTAAACTTGAAGTACATAGATTGCATCTTAGGGAACTTATGTCCTCATTAAATGAAATGATTAGAAACGCCAGATCTGAATACTTTCGTCAGCTGATCACATCGAATAAGAAGAACCCTCAGGTTGTTGACACCATCAGTTCTATTGTATGTCCTGTTGATCCCCTTATACCTGTTTCTTGTAAAACCGACAGTAATGTATTCTTGAAATATTTCATTAGCAAAATTGAGGATATTAAGGCTAAGCTTCCTCTGCGCTCATTCTGTAACCCAATTGTTATTGATGAGCCTGTACTTCATAGGTGGTCATCTTTTAATCAGGTGACCCAAGCGTATATCTCAGACTTAGTAACTAAAATGAAGCCCTCATCTTGCCCTTCTGATGCACTCCCTTGTAAACTCCTTTTAAAAGTGTTAGATGTCATCGGACCCTGGGTTACCAATCTGGTTAACACCTCACTGTCTTCTGGCGTTTTCCCCAGTTCTTTTAAACATGCTTTTGTGGAACCTCTTCTTAAAAAATCTAACATGGATCCAAACGAACCAAATAGTTTCAGGCCCATATCGAAGCTACCCTTCCTGTCCAAAGTTTTGGAGAAAGTTGTTTCGGAACAATTGATTTCCTTTTTAGAGAATTTTAACATCTTTGATCCTTTTCAGTCCGGTTTCCGTAGGCATCACTCAACAGAAACTGCTTTGCTCAAAGTGTCCAGTGACATTTTGATGTCTGCGGACTATGGGAAATGTACCGTTTTAGTCCTGTTGGATCTCTCCTCGGCATTTGACACTGTTGATCATGACAGCTTGCTAACCAGATTGCGCGATCAAATAGGAATGTCAGGCCCCGTTTTATCATGGTTCACTTCGTATTTGTCAGGTAGGAGTTTTTGTGTATCAGCTAACCAGATCCTGTCTGACTCAGCTGATTTGCGGTGTGGAGTACCTCAGGGTTCTGTGTTAGGTCCTTTATTGTTTTTATTGTATGTTCTTCCACTGGGAAAGATAATCAAGGACTTTGATGATGTTTCTTACTACATTTATGCTGATGACATTCAGCTGTACTGTTCTTTTAAGACTTCTGAGATCCATAAATTGGACTCACTAATGAGCTGCCTAAAGCAAATTAAACAATGGTTGGGTGCTAATTCACTGCAGTTAAACTCAGACAAAACTGAGGTGCTGGTGATCGCCCCTGATGATGCCAGCCCATGTATTAAACAGTACCTGGGTGTTTTGAATGAGTCATCTAAATCCCACCTTAGAAACCTCGGTGTCATCTTTGACAAAGATATGTCCTTAGAACACCACTCTAAGCAGCTAACTAGGAACTGTTTCCATCAGCTAAGGAATATCTCTAAACTGAGAACTGTTGTTTCAAATAAGGACCTTGAATTGGTAATTCATGCATTTGTATCGTCTCGTTTGGACTACTGCAACAGCCTATTTACTTGTCTAAATAAAAAGGAATTGTCCCGTCTGCAGCACGTCCAAAATTCTGCAGCCAGGCTTCTGACTCGCACGAACAGATGGGCACATATTACGCCAATTTTAAAGTCTCTTCACTGGCTTCCAGTCTCCGTTCGTTTTGCTTTTAAAGTCATGGTGCTGACTTTTAGACCCCTACATGGCCAGGCTCCTTCCTATATTAGAGACTTATTTTGTCCCTACACTCCCTCTCGGAAGTTGAGGTCTTCGGACCAAAATCTTCTAATGATCCCTCGTACTCATTATAAGTCCCGGGGTGACCGCTCCTTCCAGGCCTTTGCGCCGAGGCTATGGAATGACCTCCCGCCGTCCCTGCATTCCCTCAACTCTATAGATGTTTTTAAGAGTAAACTTAAAACTCACCTGTTTTCTCAGGCTTTTAATAATTGACGTGCGAGGGCTGTGTTATGCTTATTATGTCTTTCAGATCTTAATGTATTTTGCTTTTTATTTTAACGTATTTTATTTGTATTTTGTTACTTGTTGTGTTTAATTTATTTGTATTGATGTAAAGCACCTTGTGATGTTCATTGTCTGTGAAAGGTGCTATAGAAATAAACTTTACTTACTTACTTACTTACTTACTGTAATCATCAGGTAACGACACCATAAACCAGGGCCACACATCGCTATGTAACCAGTTTAAGATGGAGGAGACAAACTGGTTTACCTGCACTGTACTGAACTGGAGGAGGGGCCTGTTCACACAGGAAGAATAACACAGGTGGAGGTGAGTTCCAGCAACACTGAGGCAAACTGGATGAACAGGAATGAAACTTTGAGGAAGATGAACGTCCTCCTCTTTCCTCAGAAGTCGTCCTGAAGCTGATTGTGTGATAAGAAGCTTCTCTGGAGGTGAAGTGAAGTGTTGTCAGAGCTGCTGATGTCCTGAAGGACTTAAAGTCTCTCTTAGTCTGACAGGAAGATGAAGATGTTGCTGGTGATGGTCCTCCTCCTGCATGGTAAGATCATCTTCCTCTCATCATCCTCACTTCCTTCATCTTCCTCTCTGATGGTGAAAACGTCACATTTCTTCTTCTCGTGTGTGTGTGTGTGTGAAGCAGAAAGCAGCTTTGTGTTGGAGTGTGTGAATGTTTCAGAGAGAAACTGTGGAGAGCTGCCGCTGTTTCCCAGATTCCTCCTTTTAGCTGAGGGAAAGTTTAGCAGTGAGGACGTTTGCTGGAATTTACTTTGGAAAAATCCAGGAATTTCTTCTGGCTGGAATCTGATCTGCAGAGAATCCAGCTGATCCACAACGTAACTACAGATTCTACTAAATGATCGTTGTCAGTCTTTCCCATCATTTCTCAGAGTTGTTGGTCTGCTGCTGCTTCATGAAATATTCCAGATGAGAGGAACCAGTCTTGGTGTGTTAGAGCCAAACAGTCAGAATAAACAGAGAATCCAAAGCAAGGAAAGAGTCCACGTATCAGAACAGGTTAGAAATATGAACCAACATGCAGAGGAAATAAATGACATGCTGTACAGATTGTTGAGGAGAGTTCAGGTGTTCACAGGATGAAGTAGGATGAAGTTTCTCATAAGAAAAAGAAGGAAACTTTGAGAATTTCAGAGCTAGAACTCAGAATTAAATCCTTAGAGGACGCTTATCATGTCTCCCCAGAAGAACACACACTAAAGGCTATAAGGAAAGCTAAAGTTGAACTTAATGAAATAATAGATAAAAAGACGCAATTCTTGGTACAAAGACTTCGCTTGGAGAACTTTGAGCATGGCAACAAATCTGGAAGGTTCCTGGCTAATCAGTTAAAAACAAACAAGGAGAAAACAACCATCTCCTCTGTCAGAGATCCAGAAGGAAACATCAGCCACGGCCCTGACAAGACAAATAACACTTTCAAAGAATTCTATAAAACATTATATACATCACAACTAACTACAACAGATGACAATATTGATAAATTTCTTAGTAACATCAATCTTCCACAATTAAAACATGAAGATAAAATGGTCCTGGATTCCCCCCTTTCAACTCCATGAAGCTCTCCAGCATATGCCCAACAATAAAGCTCCATGTCCAGATGTTTACCCAGCAGAATTCTACAAAGAATTCTCGACAATGCTGGCACCCACTTTCTACAATATGATATTAGAAATAAAGGAAAAACAAAAAATACCTTCAAATATGAACCTAGCTAATATTACTCTATTAAAACCAGGTAAAGACCCGACACTTCCTTCCAGTTACCATCCAATTTCATTAATAAATGTAGATCTCAAAATAATTAGCAAAGCTTTGGCCAGAAGAATAGAAAAAATAACCCCTCTAATAATACATCCTGACCAAACAGGCTTTATTAAAGGTATACATTCCTCTACTAACATGCGTAGATTAATTAACATCATAGATTATTCTACTCTACATAACCTGGAATCCACAGTCATTTCTTTAGACGCAGAAAAAGCATTTGACCGAGTAAACTGGAAATTTTTATTTGTAACGTTAAACAAATTTGGGTTTGGGTCATCTTTCATAGATTGGATAAAAATATTATATAACAACCCAAATGCATGTGTGAAGACCAATGATCAAACTTCTCCAAGCTTCTGTTTGCAGAGAGGCACCAGACAGGGCTGCCCGCTTTCTCCATCACTCTTTGCTATTTTTATTGAACCCCTAGCTGCTGCCATAAGACAAAATAAATAGATTAAAGGAATCCATGCCAAAAATATAGAACACAAGATAAGTCTTTATGCTGATGACGTATTACTTTTCCTCCAGAACTCACCTACCTCTCTCCCCCAGACAATCACACTTATTAACACATTCTCATCAATATCTGACTACTCTATTAACTGGTCTAAGACTATTATTATGCCCATCAGCTGTGACCTACAAAACATACCCAATACTACAATACAGTCTGGAAACATTAGATATCTAGGCATAAACATTTCCCCCAGGTTATCAGAACTAACAAAGCTAAATTATGTCCAGCTACTTAAAGCAATAGAGGATGATCTCTCACGGTGGAGGTGCTTACCCATATCACTCATGGGGAGGGTTGCCACAGTTAAAATGATGGTTCTATCTAAAGTAAACTACCTGTTTTTAATGATACCCACTAAACCATCCTCCAGCTGGTTTAAGTCACTGGACTGACATATATCAAAATTTTTATGGAAAAATAAGCCATCACGTATCAGTCTAAAAACTTTACAACAGACTAAAGATAGAGGCGGATTGGAGCTACCCAACTTTAATCATGTTTTCTTAGCTAACAAGCTGCAGTATATCTTCAAATGGCTTAAACCTAGCAGTCTGGATGAAACATGGTTAGATGTAGAGCAAGCATTATGTGAGGATGTGTTTATCTCTGACCTGCCATTCATCAGCTCAACCATCAAAACACATAAGTGTTTTAAAAGCATCAATATCAGTTCCTTTTTAGTGACTTGGTGGGATTTTCTAAAAATAACCAAATCCTCACTTTTTCCATGTAAGTTTACACCCCCCTGGAACAACCCTGACATCCTGCAAAACATAAAGCTTATCAATTTTACTCAATGGAAAAATAAAGGAATAAAACAGAACATATAATAGAAAATGGAAACTTCTTGTCTTTTAATATTCTCACTTCACAATATGGAATCAGTAGCAAAACATTTTTAGAATATCACCAGCTTAAATCTATTATATGTAAAAAATATACCATTAATCAATTAAACTTACAGCTACCTATTAGGGTGGCAGAATTCATGAATTTCAATGTCCCAAAGCTATTATCAAAAACATATAGACTATTATCTAAACTAGAAGACTCAATCTGTCTTCCAACTTCAAAATGGGAAGGTGACTTATCCAGTAACTTTAATAAAGATAAATGGTCCCAAATATGTTTAAACACCTTTAAAATGACTAAGAATTCAAATATGCAACTAATACAATTCAAAATTCTGCATAGAACTCATTATACAGGACAAAGGATGTTCAGGATGGGTCTGTCACAATCAAAGATCTGCACATACTGCAATGAAAACACACCAGACAACTACCTCCATGCCTTGTGGTCCTGCACACCTGTCCGCAGGTTCTGGCTTCAGGTATGTGTGGACATGTCAACATGGTTTAAATGTAATATTCCTACAATCCCAGCACTATGTCTACTAGGTGACTTGGGTGACATTAATATGGCAATTAACTCTGCACACATGATTCGCACAGCATTATGCATTGCAAAGAAAATCATCCTTGTGAACTGGAAAAACAAAAATAATCTGTGTATTCAGCAGTTTAGGAATCTCTTAGTTGACCACATCAGTAGTGAGACAATGTCTGCCTCCTCAAAGAACTATTTAGCTGAATCTCATTCCTTCTGGTCCCCTGTGCTTAGTTCCATCACTTAGTGTAGGTGGAGGACTGTGACCTCGGTGCTATGGGGGTTTGAGAAATGGCCGGGAGTGACTGGTGGTTGCGGGTTCTTTGTGGTTGCCCGTGGTGCGGGACCGGGCTGCTCTGCGGTGGGGGTGGCTCTGGGTCTGGCCCCGTCGGGGGCTGTGGGGGCCAGCGGTTGGAGTCGCCTCGTGGCGGTGGGTAAGGCCACTGGTGGTGCCTGGGTTGATGGGTGTCGGTCCTGGGCCGGGCGGCCGAGCTATTCCGGGGCGGGCTGGGCGGGGGTTCTGGGCTCTGGTGCCCGGGGGTGGTCCTCCTCCCTCCAGGGTGGTGGGCTCCCTATGCGCCGGGGGTCTGGGCCTGCCCGGATGTGCTGCCGTGGTGTGGGTTGGTGCATGCCCTGGTGTCTGGTTGACGCTCTGGGACCCAGGGTATGGCCCGGGGGCAGGGGGGTGCAGGGGTTTGAAGGAGGGCTGAGTGGGATTTGGGGGATTATAGGGGGAGGTGCTGAGGTGTGAGACAGGGATACCTGTATGTTGTGTGTGTGTGTGTGTGTGTGTGTGTGTGTGTATGTACTTTGGATGATGTTTGTGTGGATGTGGGGGTATGTTTGTGTGCATGTGTATGCATGTGTTAGGATGAGTGGGGGTGTGTCTGGGGAGTGAGAGTGGGAGGGTTGGATGCTGTGTGTGTGGGTGGGGCTGAGAGGGCATATATGAGTTAGGATGAGCGGGAGTGTGCAAGGAAACAGGTGTGTGCATGTGTTTATGTGTGGTTGGGGCGGGGTTAAGTGCACTTGTGTTGGGGGGGCCTGGGGGTGGTGGGCCGTGGGTCTGCCGCTGTCCCCATCCTCTCATTCCCGGTTAGGGGTGTGGGAGGGTGGGTACTTTCTAGGGTTGGTGGCGGCTCACTGGCTGTGGTCCCTGAGTGGCCCTGTCGTGGGGGGCGGCCTCTCCTGGCCTGACTTGCCCTGGGGGGCCTCCTGGGGAGCGGGGGTGCCTAATGCCACTAAAGGCTCATCATCCAGAGGGAAGTTTGCTTCCCCCTGGACGTACATCCCCAGACCCCTCCTACTTCCCGCTCTCTCTGTCTCACACACACACACGCTCACGTAGGGAGTTGAGAGGCGTGGAGCCATGCGTGGTGGAACGGAGGAGACCATTCAGTGGTGTCCTTGGATGCACCCCGTGGCGACTCGCCTCTCAGTTTTAATTGCACCAAGACACCAAAACACAAGAAACACAACACACAAACAACACCTGGGGGGCATGGCATGCGGTGCATGTCGGGCGGGGCCACTTAGGTGGCCCGGCTCCCTGCTCATTGCGGTCATTGCCCCTCAATTTTAATTGCACACAACACACACTACCTAAACAGTCAGGAGCGGGGAGGGAGAGGATATTGGGGACCTCTCACATCCCTGTTCCCCCTGTGTGTGACCGTGGGCGGGCGGGGGGAGGTGGTTGCCCTGGGGTGGCTGCGCTGGTGGGCTGCTGGCTCTGTGGGTGTTGGGTCAAGGGGGGGTGCTTGAGGCTCGCTGTCCTCTGGTTCCCCTGGGGTGTCCCCCACGGGGCATGGTTGGTGGGTTGTGTGTGGGCGTGACTGTGTGGTGGTGAGTGATAGTGGGTGCGGCGTGGGGTAGGGTGTGAGTGTGGGGTTATATAGGGTGCAGGTGGGGAGTGGGGGGAGGGGGCCGACAGCACCCTGGTTCCCGGGGTGTGCTGCTGGAACATTGGGGTGTGTGCTGGCCTGCGCCGGGTGGCTGTCTGGGGGGGCCTGGTCCTCCTAGGCATGTTGCGGGCCCTCTGCCTTTGGGGGGTGGGGCGGCTGCCTCTGGGCTCCTGGGGCCCTGGGCCCTTCGCTTGGACTGCCCTGGGTTGCCGTCAGACATTGCTTTTCAACTATACTTCATCAGAATTACTTAAAAAAATAAATTCATGAGACAGGCCTGGACAAAAATGATGGTACCACTTTAGAATAGTCCAGTGTTTTCCTCTTAGCCATTCTTCTGTGTTTTAGCTGTGTTTTGAGTCATTGTCCTGTTGCAAGACCTATGACCTGCGACTGAGACCAAGCTTTCTGACACTGGCCAGCACATTTCTCTCTAGAATCCCTTGATTGTCTTGAGATTTCATTGTACCTGCACAGATTCAAGACACCCTGTGCCAGATGCAGCAAAGCAGCCCCAGAACATAACAGAGCCTCCTCCATGTTCCACAGTAGGGACGGTGTTCTTTTCTTCATATGCTTCATTTTTCCGTCTGTAAACATAGAGCTGATGTTCCATTTTTGTCTCATCTGTCCATAGGACATTCTCCCAGAAGCTTTGTGGCTTGTCAACATGTAGTTTGGCTTTTTTTCATGATTTGTTTTCAACCATGGTGTCCTCCTTGGTCGTCTCCCATTAAGTCCACTTTGTCTCAAACAAGGACGGATGGTGCGATCTGACACTGATGCTCCTTGAGCTTGAAGTTCACCTTTAATCTCTTTAGAAGTGTTTCTGGGCTCTTTTGTTACCGTTCGTATTATCCGTCTCTTTGATTTGTCATCAATTTCCCTCCTGTGGCCACGTCCAGGGAGGTTGGCTACAGTCCCATGGATCTTAAATTTCTGAATAATATGTGCAACTGTAGCCACAGGAACATCAAGCTGCTTGGAGATGGTCTTATAGCCTTTACCTTTAACATGCTTGTCTATAATTTTCTTTCTAACCTCCTGAGACAACTCTTTCCTTTGCTTCCTCTGGTCCATGTTGAATGTGGTACACACCATGTCACCAAACAGCACAGTGATTACCTGTAGCCTATATATTGGCCCACTGACTGATTACAAGATTGTAGACACCTGTGATGCTAATTAGTAGACACACCTTGTATTAACATGTCCCTTTGGTCACATTATTTTCAATCTTTTCTAGGGGTACCATCAATTTTGTCCAGGCCTGTTTCATGAGTTTATTTTTTTAAATAATTCTGTTGAAACATGGTTGAAAAGTAATGTCTGACTTTCATTGGTTAAATTTCATAGAATTTTATTTATTATTACTTTTGTCAGATTCAAGTTATTTCTGTGAGTTTTTCTTTCATTAATCAAAGGGTACCAACAATTTTGTCCACGTGTGTATGTCGTTCTGTATAATCTATTCTATTCTATTCTACAGTCATTTAGCAGACGCTTTTATCCAAAGCGACTTACATTTGAGAGTAAGAACAACACAGGCATGAATTCAAACAAGATGGGACGTCATAATTAAGTGATAGTCAGACTGCTTTGAGTCCAGTTGGACCCAGGTGCTGTCATGTAGTGCTAGAGGCAGTGCATATCATTTTTTTTTTTTTTTTTTTTTTTTTTTTTAAGTCATTTTGTTTAAATACAAGATCACGATTTCATCACACAATATCTCGGGCATAAGTGCACACAGCTTCTTCAGTACTTGGTTGAGCCAAAGAGCTGGACAAATCTTTCTAACTCATTTAGTTAAGCTAAGTGTGGAAAAGCTCGTTAAACAACTGAGTCTTTAGCTTGCTCTTAAAAGTAGATAAGGACTCTGCGGAGTTTGATGGAGTTTGGTAGATCGTTCCACCACCGGGGAACAACAGAGGAGAAGAGTCTAGCTACTGATTTTGTGCCACGTTGTGGAGGGAGCACTAGGCGTCTTTCACTGATTAAGGAGTGGAGGTAGACAGGAGCCGTTTGGGTTATTGTTTTGTAAGCCAGAAGCAGAGCTTTGAATTTGATGCATTCTGCAACTGGAAGCCAGTGAAGAGCAATTAGCAGCGGAGTGACATGAGCTCTTTTGGGCTGGTTGAAGACCAGACGTGCTGCTGCGTTCTGTATCATCTACAGAGGTTTAACTGAGCATGCAGGAAGGCCAGCCAGTAAGGAGTTGCAGTATTCAATGCGTGAAATGACCAGAGCCTTTACCAGGAGCTGGGTCGTGTGTTCAGTCAGGTAGGGTCTGATCCTCCTGATGTTGTAGAGAGCAAATTGGCAAGACCGGGAAACCGAGGCAACATGGTCTTTAAAGGTCAGCTGGTTGTCTACCATGACACCAAGATTCCTGGTAAAAGACGTAGGCACAAGTGTGATTGAGTCAAGCTGCACTCTTATCTGTGGCGGTAAAGAAGGATTGGCTGGAAAGACAATAAGCTCAGTCTTGGACAGATTTAGCTGAAGGTGGCTATCCTTCATCCATGCGGAGATATCAGCAAGGCATGCTGATATTCGCATTGAGACGGTTGTGTCGTCAGGTGGGAAAGAAAGGAAAAGCTGAGTGTCATCTGCATAGCAGTGGTAGGTGAAACCATGAGAGCTAATGACTGCACCGAGTGAGGAGGTGTATAGTGAAAAGAGAAGAGGGCCAAGCACTGAGCCCTGATGCACCCCTGTTGTCAGCCCATGTGATCTGGACATTCATCATTCTCTACTGTGTTCTAGATCATAATGCAGAATTCATCCAGCATCATCTCACCAACCATCTACACATGATCACATGGTGAGAACATCTGTCATAAAACCACCAGATGTTGACAGATGAAGATAAACAGCTGATATTGATGAAGAAACTGATAAAACTGATGATCTGGCTAAAAATGCAAAGGTCTCATTTGTGCCCCTCTTCTCCTGGCCAGTACCCCTACCTGACCCCCCTTCAAAGTTTTTCTAGACAGTTTTTTAGCTGTAATCTACATTTGTGTTATTGAATGTATGATTTACAAAGTTTAATTGATTTGCTTTCATGACATAACTTTAATAGCTAGCACTAAACCAGAGTGAGCCTGACCAGCAGGGTTTTGCTGGGGGAAAGATTATTATAGGCCATTTTCCCTCTATAGTTTTGAAAATAGCTTCGAGCATCGAACACCATCTTTAGTGTCCAGTTTGAAATTTTACTATCATGACAACCCGATTCAGACCTGTCAGTCAAACATCCCTTCAAAGTGGACGTGTCCATCAGAAAACATGTCAAAGACAAACATGAGAAGATCTCAGAAGGTTTGTTGATGTTAGCTGGTTCCTCACTCTGTGGCCCAGAGAACTGAAGTCATATGACCAGATATTAGGGGACAACAGGAGGACGGGGAGTGTCTCCATTTTTATTGGACGTTTCACCCTCTGATGGAGCTGCTGACATGGAGCTTTTTCACAGGGTAACAGATGCTTCTTCTTCTTCTTCTTCTGTGGTGGATTCCCAGCAGTCAGTCCTGCTGTGGTGTTGTTTCTGACATCAGCACATGTGGACGATATGATGTCTTCAGGTCCATCATCTGCTGCATTGATTTGTCTCAGCTGAGGACAGACGAGGAATGAGACATGAAAGCTGCTGAGACTGTTCCTCTCTGTCTGTCCTCACAATGTCCTCTCTGTCTGTCTGTCCTCTCAGCGTCCTCTCTGTCTGTCCTCTCGGTGTCCTCTCTGTCTGTCTGTCCTCTCAGTGTCCTCTCTGTCTGTCCCCTCAGTGTCCTCTCTGTCTGTCCTCTTAGCGTCCTTTCTGACTGTCTGTCCTTTCAGTGTCCTCTCTGTCTTTCTGTCCTCTCAGTGTCCTCTCTCAGACAGTAAGACATCAGGAATCTGGTCTGTAGGACACTATCTGGTCCAGTTTCCAGTGTTTCTCTTCCTTCTTCCTGACTTCTGAGCTGCTGCCTGTCGGCCAACTTAACACCATCAACTTCATTAAATGAATCGCTGTAAATGAATGTGAGACAAACCCACAGCTGATCTGTCTTTCTGTTTGTGTCCTCACAGTTTCCCAGCATGCCCTGCCTGGCGTGGTGGAGGTGAATGAGGGGGCGGAGTCGGTCCTTCTTCCCTGTGAGTTGCATGGTATTCCAACTAAAGAAAACTTAAGAGTCGTGTGGACTCGCAGCGATCTCAGTCCCAGATTTGTCCACCAGAGAGGAGAAGAAGGTGATCTGGAAGAACAGAACCAGCGTTACAGAGGACGGACATCAATGAAACCTGATGCTTTAGACTCTTTAGACTTCAGTCTCACTCTGAGAAAACCACATCTGTCTGACAGCAGCAACTACACCTGCTCCATCACTGACGGAGTAAATGTACGGAGAGTAACGGATGTTGAGCTGAAGGTGAAAGGTGAGCAGCAAACACCTGCTGTAGATACAGGTCAGAGGTCAACCTGAAGGGAAGAACAGAGTGAAGGAACAACCTGATGAGTCCTTTATTAGAAGAGTAGAAGAAGAAGAGAACAGAACTTTATGTTCATGCTGCAGAACAGTGAGAAGCAGCTTGTGGGTAGAAGATGTTCCTGATTCTGTTCTGGTTTTGTCCTGAGTGCTCTGTAGAGTTCTCCAGAAGGCAGGACGGAGACCAGGGTGTGTCCAGGGTGTGTCAGGTCCTTAATAATACAGCTGGCTTTCTGCTGGAGTCCACCAGTGTAGATGTCTCTGAGGGGGACATGTGGTCTCAGTCTCCACTCTGGTCCTCTCACCACCTGCTGGAGGTCTTTACTGTCCTCTGCTGAGCTGGTGTGGATCAAAATCAACAGGGACCAGCTTTGATGTGAGAGAGGACGAGTCTTTTAAAAACATCTGGTGGTGACGGGGTGAGAGCGACTGGACAGGAAT